>NC_084605.1:21190321-21360321 GCF_033807715.1 Cololabis saira | reverse complement strand
TAAGATTCCATGTGTTAAACCAGCCGACGCAACAGAAATAATTGCAGGTAAATCGATTTAAGATCACTTTAAACGGCGCCCTCCAGAAATAGTTAATCACTAAAGCTGTAAAACAACGCCAGCATCCACCGCCTTCCTCTGATTTCCATGAGAAAAATGTACATAAACAGTCCTGGAAGGAGCAGAAAACGGTGTCGTCCTGCTTGAAAGCTTCAGTTAATGAAATCAGAAGAGTGTCCGTCCCCTGAGACGTGGATGTGCAGTGTGAGGGACGACAACTCCAAAGTGTAAGGCTTTATTTACTTTCTCGACAAACCTCTGGGATTAATGAACTAAAGGCAATTAAGGACTTGTTACGGTTACTGAGAAGGAATGGACCATTAACTGCCGCGCTACCGGATCAAAAACAAATTCATCTTCAGTTATCTAAAGCGAGCGGCGGTCTGTTTAGAGCACTAATGAGAGCCGCTCGGGCCAACCAGAGCCCCCGGTACAGGAGAACAGCACGCTGCCTCCATGACACATCAAAGAATTCAGCTGAGACTTCCCAAAGACTCCGACTCCGTCGTTTCTGAGTCCCCCCCTCGACTCTTACGTGGTTATTCCTCAAAGAAGAAAACAAAGTGCTCTGCAGAGACTTTCAGGAAGCCCTGAAACGACCTCAAACCGCCACCATCCACGGCGCATTCCAGTGTGTTGTGAGCAGAGATGAGGAACATCGACACAGGTGTTTGCCATTTCATGTTGTTCTGCTTCCATCGGTGAATCATGCAAAAGCAGGTTCCTTCATGTCGGTGACTTCCAGGCTTTTGGGTCGGATGAAATGTGTTGTGTTGTTGTTGAACAGCGACGTCTTCAGCAATCACGGCCGTTAAAGAAGAAAGTACAGACTCCTTTGTGTCTCAGGCTCTACATCCGTGAATACAATAAAGTTCAAGATGAAACATTAGATGTGGAAGCGTTTACAGATTTCTGACTGAGGTCCAGACTGATCTACTGCAACTCCTTCTTTTTGTTGTTTGCTTTTCTTTTTACGCTGTATTTTGTTTTCATATTATGGCCAAGCATCCCCATCTTGGCCTCGTCTGTCCATTTGTGCAAATGTCTTGTGGTTTGTTCAAATACAACTGTATAAATCTACACCGTACTGTCCTATTTAGGAAACAAAAAAGCCTCAATGTAGCATCACATTTTATAGTTTTAGTTTTATTCCGTTTAAATTTTTTTAAAGGTATCTGTTTTATTTATTTATCTACCTCTTATAATGTTTTTACTATTTTTATTGTTGTGGACTGATTATTTTTATTTTTTTTTTAGCCTTAATCCTTGAACCTTTATCTTTTTATACATTTTATATATTTTATATTGTATGTCAGGGTGCATTGGTCTCCCAGTTTTTATCTTTTTGGTCTCCCAGTTTTTATTTGTTTATTATGCTTATTTTTCAATCAAAATGTCAAAGCACCTTGTATTTCATGTACTTGGACGAAAGGTGCTATATAAATAAAATTTGATTGATTGATTGATTGTCTCAGCAACTTTCCTGAACAATTCATACAGCTGCAGTCTTTTTCTAACTGTATTATCATAAATGTTGATATTAAACATCCTAACTGAGGCCTGTGTTGTGTGTGTTGTATAAAACCATCCGTCTCTCCATCCTTAGTCAGAGTCCAGACCTCAACGGAAATACGGTGTCAGGACCGTCAGAGTTGAGCACAAATAAATGCCTTAAAACATCTAAATAAAGGGAATAAACGTCATCAAGAAGGATAGACCAAAACTCCTCCACAACCATGTGGGACAGATGAAACCACACATGGACATGCGCCTTTATTTATTGATTTTTTTTGCCTTATTTTTTAAGTAAATTACAGCACAGTGAAAAAAGTAACACATTGCTTTAGGGAAGATTGTAGATTGTGTTTGTCAAAAGGAACAGTAGAGTCAAGCTGAAATAGTCGGCTGTTGTTTACTTTTATTTCCACGGAAAGACAAGTCAGGAGATGCCACACGTGGCCGCTGTGCCTGCACCAGTAATTGTGTTTCATTATAAAGCTGTGTCCGCGCCTCGCATGCGTGAGACAACGCCGTCCTCGCCGTCACACTTGGACTGCTGCGGTGACACCGTATCAGCTGTATGATCGATGGCAAGAAAATCCACCGGCGAAGACTTCAGAGACCATTTACATGTAAATGAGGGTTGGGTTAGCCAATTAGCCCTAAAACGGTGGCCGAGACAGATGGGGGAGCAGAGTGGCTCTTTTCTGATTCGATTTTTCCTGCTGTCGAGGGCCGGCGGGAGAGGATGAGGAGGCAGATATTGATATGGCTATAAAACCAATGTGATATATTAGACAACACAATAAATGAAGGCAAAGCAAACAAACACAGATGAAAAAAGGAACCACCAGTAAAGATGATTTGTGTCGTCTGCTTTCGCCTCATTTCATATTTTCCCATTTTGCAAGCGGGGACAATAGATCAATACAGGGACAGATAAATAATACGCCCATGTCTACAGTTTAAAAACATTGTCCGAGACAACATTCAGCATATGCATCCTGAGAATGGTTGCAGTGTAAAGAGAAACACAGATTAAAGAACAAACTCTGTTTCAAACACCACAGGTGCAACTTCGAAAAGCAGCTCCTATAGCATGGAGAGGAGACGCTTAAGGTGGTTTGGGCATCTGGCCTGGATGCCAGCCAGGTGTCCTTCAGAGGAAGTGCTTCAATCATGTCCCATCAGCAGAGTGAGGACCTGCCAGAGAGGTTATAACTCTCCAGCTGGCCTGGAAACATCGCCGTGTCTTTACGCTGCAACATCTAAACGCCACATACGGACATCTGTCGGTACTCAAACAGACAGCTTCTGTTTTTATTACATACTGGTTATATGTATGATTTTATGGTGATCTTCCTTTTCTGGTTCAGTACAGGTCAACGGGATGACTCGGCTGCTCGTCTAGTCTGAGATCTAATGGCTAAAAGCTCCTCAGCAACTAAATTCACCGTGGTACAGAGCGGAAAAGTCAAGCTCTGGATTTACTGGTCCAGCTTTCTCCAGCGGTCTTGAACTCTGGACGGTGTCTGAAAGACTGAGATCCTGAATGCAAGACACCAAAATGAGCTTTTTTTCAAATGGTTAACCCTCGGGATGCTACTCAGATTACAGTCACTGCTCCATGAACCATGATGATTCTTTTTTATCGTGCCTTTATTGAGTCTATTTTATCTTTTTCTTCGGTGTCATGGTTTGGAAGCATTTCTATTAAAAACAAGAACGCATTGAATCAAATTGTGAAATGGTCAAGTAAGCTGATAGGTGAGCCACAGCTGAACCTTTCTTCCCTCTACACCAGGCAGTTACAGCGGATAGCCACCACCATTTTAAATGATAGTTTACACCCTTTGCACAGTGAATTTCAGTTTCTCCCCTCTGGACGGAGGTTGTCAGTCCCATTTTGTAAAACAAAACGTTATAAAAACAGCTTTGTTCCAGCTGCAGTAACACTGGTGAACAAGCTGTAGTTTGCACAAAAGTTGCACAAGTCACTTTTCGGAGCACGATGTATTTTACAATGTTTTTATCTTATTGCTCTTATCCATTGGACTAACTTGGAGGAAATATTGCTCTTGGTGTTTTAATTCTTTTTTAGCCTCATGTCTTTTATTTCTTATATTTATTTCATGAACTGCAGCACTTTCTGTCGAGCCGAAGCTGTCTCTTGTTTTATGTGTATGTGGTCTTCTTAAATGTCTTGTTCCTGAACTGATTGTCTGTTTTCTGCTGCTTGTTTAACTCTCGACTGCAAAACCAGTTTACCCTTGGGTATCAATAAAGTAACCTGAACCTGAACCTGAACCTGACCTGCTCCTCTACTGATGAGAGATGCCATCAGCATCCAGTCAAGAGGCATCACCCACAGGGACGGGTTCAGCACATGTTTCATCTGATGTCTCATTGGAGGACCCGGGATGAACTAGAGAGATTGTGTACCTTTACGTGGTTTGTAAAAACTTAGGCCATCCCTCCCAGCAGAACTGGGGCTGAGCGGGAGAGAAAGGTCTGGGATCTCTGCCCAAGCTCATGGAAAGAGGTGAGGACCCCCAGGAAGCAAATCAAGCCTCCAGCTGATGAGATGGGAACACATTTCATCTTACCCTCTGTCATTTATGACGCACGGATAAAAATGTTTGCTTCCAGTTAACTCGGTCTTTGATTCTCATCTCTGCTTATCCGAGTTGGGGGGCAGGAATCTCAGCAGGGGGGGCAAGACCTCCTTTTCCACCTCCTCTCACCCTTCCAATGGAATACAAACTATTCATAAGCCAGCCAAGAGATAAAAGTGGCTCCAGGGAGTCCTGGATCTGCCTTGGGACTTCTTCTCGGTTAGACATGCCCGAAACACGTCCCCCGGGACGAGTCCAGGGGGCACACCGACCAGATCCCCAAACCGCCTCATCCGGTTCCTTTAGATGTGAGGGAGCTGTGACTTTACTCTGAGTTCTTTTCTCCCTATCGCTAAGCAACGCCGGAGGAGGAAACTTGTTGCAGCCTCTCGTACCCATGATCTGGTTCAGGACCGTGGATTAGGGAAGACCGGTCCACCTGTGGATGACTCTCCCCCTGAGGCCCGACAGGCAGCAACTGTTTTTCTTTTGTTTTCTCTTACCTTATCAATGTGTGCGTGCCAGTACTCGTCGTGCTGGGTCCTGGCCTCGGTGCTGTTGATTCTGGAGAAGAAGGTAGGTTTCGTGAGGTACATCAGAGTCGGGTCCAGGCCAAACGTCTCGGCGATGGCTGCCTGGATTCGCCCGCGGACATCTCTGACCGGGAGAAATGGACAGGATGAGTCAGGCTGAACGCCGACGTCACTGTTTCGAGCAGCTTGATTTATGAGGGCGACACTTTCTCGGGTTCTGATGTCACAGCAGCACTTTCAGTATTGGATCGGTTGGGACGAGATCCAGTGCTTTGTCCTTTGATACAGGTGATATTTACTAATCTCAGAGGTTAGTGTGACATACGTTACAAGTCATTGATTCTGAATGAGAGAGGATGCATTTCAACAAGAAGCTGTGTCTGATTACTTTGTGTTCAATCATTTGAGTGAATTTTGGAGCAAAGTTTGAATAATGCACGATGAATGCACGGCTGATTTTCAATTAAGCTCTCTTCTTCACCTGTAAAGATCGAAATCCTCCTGTGTGAACACATCCCTGAGCTGGTCCCCAAAATACCTGCAATCACAATCGCAGACACGCAGTCGCCACACAGACAAAGCAGAAGGGGGGGGGGGACAGAGAGGAGAAACAATTAGTTTTGTGAGTAGTAATTAATGTCTGGCAGCACAGCATAATGCACCGCTGCCCACGCGGGGCGAGCCGCCCCAGCGTTCACAAGCAATAGACTGCTACAGGTGAAGTGATGAAATCCCCGGTGTGGCGGGAGGTGAAGTGACGGGCTGGATGGCGGTGAGGGAACACAATCAGCCAGATGGGCTCTGGCGGTCCGGGGTCGGACACCTGCTCAACGGGAAGAGGGAGAGCCGAGGGGAGGGGGGTGAATGAAAGGAGGAGGGTCCCAGGGAGCGGATGATGTGAGATGTGAAACCAGCTCCTGCCAGAGGGGATGAGCGAGGCTGCCACGGGTCACTGGATCTGGGGACGACGGCTCACACAAACCAGCCTCAGTAATGGCACTTTTCCACTAGCACCTACTCAGCTCTCCTCCACTCAATTTGGTTCTTTCCCACTAGGGGTCTAACGTGCAGAGTAGATACTTTTCTGTAACTACTCTGCTGAGGTTCTAAGCGGCTGAGTCGGCTGTATCTGACGTCATCACACTACAGGCCACCGATTGGTCAGGGGGTTGGAGTCAGACGTCTGAGTCAGGATGTGACATCAGAGAAAGAGCGACTCTGGCAGCGGCTTCTTGTTCATTTTATTCAACCAGCAATGGCAGCGCAAAAGTCTGTTTAATGATCCAACTCTGAGGTGCAGATGTTCATAAACCTGGTGGCTGAGGAGAGAATTAAAAAGGGATGTAGACGAGTGATAAGGAACGACCAGATCTACCAGGAGCTCTGTCACTTCATAGCTGCTCGCTGCTACCAACGGACTTTTCAGCAGCGCCGAGACAAACTAAAAACATTAAAAAGCGTCACCAATTGAAGCTTCTCTCACTCCCATTTTTTAACTTGATATCGAACACAAGCCACAGACCCAGCAGCACATTTATCATGTCCTCCAGGTTCTACATCTTTAGTGTTGTTGTCTTCTTCGTTTAGATCACACAATCAAATACACAGCAGCTTCACTCCAACCCTCCTACATGCACATCTGCTCCAGGAGCTGAATTGTTATGGAAAAGAAACTAGGCCGAGCTGAGTAGGTTCTAGTGGAAAAGCGCCATAAGAGTGATGACTGACGCTGGTAAACACAGCCATAGCAGACGCCGGGGTTTCCTACCTGTATATGTTCACAAACTGCTTCCCCATGGACAGCGCTCCTGAGTGGAGGTCTAGTATGGAGGCCTGCAGCGGTCAAAGAAAAAAAAACAAAACAGAGAAACTGAAATTACTACGACTAATATCTGCCGGCTGTTGGAGCACAGTGATTCCTTCAAAGTTCAGCGCTGATTCCTCTGGAGGCTTTTGGTGCCCTTCTGCCTCTGTCCTTTACTTGTTTTTGCTTGTCGAACCCCTTTGGGACACTGTGCAGAAACCACGTCATTTTCTCAAGAGGTCCCTCAGCTGCTTCCACTTGGCTCACTTAAATGTCTTAACCCTCTGTAAACAGCTCCTTTGTTGGCTGAGCACCAATTAGGCCTGACGGGGACAGAGAGCATTAGAGCATTTATTTTATGTGCCTCTTTCAACGGGGTGCAGGCTACTGTACCAGTCTGCCCTCTACTGCCCAGAAGCTGCACTGCAGGGAAGAAGAACGATGGAGCGCAACATTTGCATTTCCTGCCTGGAGGTGCCGTTTTGTTTAGTTTTTCCATTTTAAGATTTTGTACCTCCAGTGGCTTTTATCTAAAGTTGGGAATGGGATCAGAGAAAGGGAGGAAACGCGGGCAGCAGAGGGACTCTGACCTCTGACCCGCGTCAGGACTGTAACCTCCATACATGGGGCGGCTGTTCCAGCACGAGAATTATCAGGTTATCAGGTGGTGCTTGGTTTTTCTTTTCTTATAAGGTGAACAAGGAGTTATGTTTTACTGCTACTGATGGATAGCAGACATTCCTAAGTGGTCAAACTATTACTGTACATTATCAGATCCTAACAGATCCTAACAGATACTCCAGATGTGGTCGTGTTTTTCAAATGCTGCAGCTGTGTGAGTGAACCCATAAACTCAGAGCGTTTAGACTGCTTTTATCTCCATAACTATGTTAAAACATATAGAGGCTATAAGAATGTGCAATCTACTCTTCTATATTCTTGTTTTTAGCCGACTTAAGTAATCTGATTTTCTCCTTTTTTCAAGTATACGAAAAGTACCAGTAGTAGCGCTTATTAAATCAATTTAACTTACTGACGTCAAAGTGCAAAGGTCATATTTATGAACAAAAATAAGAGAAAAACCGTCTATTTTTGGAGTTTGGCACAATTACTGATACTTTACCTAGATAACACACTGCCTTTCATGACGGGTATATAAGGAGTCGTCTCTTATTCGCAATGTCAGCGATAAAGCGGTTCCAGCATGAAACCATAAGCTCTAAGGGTGAACGATTATCCCTTTATCAAAAGCTAAACTAAACTTCTTTGGCTTTTGCTCTTTCACACTGACACAACGTCTAAATGTTCCATCAAGACTTCCCAAAGTTTATGCTCTTTTAATTACAGCCTTAACAGGTCTAAAGGGATTGTTATTCGTTTGTTTTTTTTTACGTGCGGCTGTGTTAAGTACTCGTGAGTTTACCCTGATCGTGGTCTGATGTCACCGAACCCTTCATCTTACTGAAGACATTTTCAGACGTAGGCCACCTCGAACAAAGCTGTTTTTCCATTGTTTACCACCTCAGGCGCCCAAATAAACGCTCTCAAGCACGGAAGAAGTCATTTTCATCATAATACGTCATCTATAAAACAAGAAAAGGCTGAAACATAACGTCATTTGTGCTTTTCCAGGCTGTTCTGAAAGAATGTTGGCCTCATAAGCATCTCTGTCATCTAGTGGCCTCAGAGCTGCACTGGGACCAGACCAGCAGATGCGTCGGTCACGGCTGATCGGCAGCAGCGTATCATGGCAGCGATGCGGAGCAACAGTGACACATAACTGTCTGCTGCAAAGGAAGCTGGGTAAAACCAAACAGACTCACTCCAACAACTATAAAACCTATGAGGTCGGAGGTGTGTGATGGTGAAGTTTGGCTTCTCTAGGACCGCAACGTGTATCGGCATATTATTGAAAGAACGGTTTTAGCCCAAAGCTATTTTGGGAAAACTCCAGCAGAAAAACATCCTCGGCTCCAGCCAGCAACAGTTTATCCACCGCGAGGCCAATCTCAACAACCGTGGGCCGAGCAGATGAAAGGTTCCTGGAAAACAGACTGAGATCTGAAGACCTCAAACAAAACCAGCCATTCTTCCTACTGGACGAACCGGAGCTGGGAGGACGTGCTTGTGTTCGCTGCAAAAAACGCGCTGGAAGAGGAACGAAAGGACAAATTCTACATTTCTTTCTTATTACAAGTCAAGGAATGTGCGAGATCTGGAAGTCTTTGGTAAAAAAAGATGTTGGTTTTGATTTTTACCCCGATATCACCCCCATCACATCTCCGTGGACGCCAGTCACACACGCTCATGTCACATGATGGAGAGAAGCAATAAATGACTAAATAAATGATAAAAAGCAGGAAAGACTTCCATGAAAGCCTCAATGGAAATGTTGGATTGGGAAATGCAAAAGGAAGGAAGGATGCATAGAAAGAAAGAAAGAAAGAAAGAAAGAAAGAAAGAAAGAAAGAAAGAAAGAAAGAAAGAAAGAAAGAAAGAAAGAAAGAAAGAAAGAAAGAAAGAAAGAAAGAAAGAAAGAAAGAAAGAAAGAAAGAAAGAAAGAAATGAAAAAGAAGATGGACAGAAATGAAGTAAAGAGGGAAGAAAGAAGAGGAAAGCAGAGAAGGAAGACTGAGGGTAGGACGGGAGGAAATGAATCCCGGGAGAAAGCAAGGGATAAATGAATGAATGAAAGACGGAAGGAAGAACAGAAATAAATGAAAGGAAGAAAGCGTGCAGAGAGGAAAACACAACGTCACGTAGTCCGCTGCGTTTACAGAAATAAGTGTGGATGCTTCACATGTTTGTGTTTGAAAATTGCAATAACTCAAAGAAAATGATGCCCAAACGATGAAAGAAAGACGGGATTCAGAAAGAGCAGAGCACAGATGTTACGGATGGCCTTTTGTGCAGCTGTGGCTTCTGCATCTGTGCAGGTATGAGACGTCACACTCAGACCACGTATAAAAGTGGTCTGGGTCGGATTAGCGCAGTTCAGACCGTCATTAAAAAATCCAATATAAGTCACATTTGGGCAAAAAATTGAGCTACAAGTTTAGAAAGGAGATTCTGTAGAAGTTGGTTCTGGTCTTTCAGTGGGATTTGAAGTCTCCAACAAGTCTATTTTCCAGCCTTTTCCTTAACTCGCCAGCATAATTCAGTTATTTGTAGGAAAAGAACAGTGCGTTTTAAAAAAAGAATTGGCCGCTGGCTTCGCTTAAATCTTTTAGCTAGAAATACCTTTATTCCTCTGATCCGTCCTCTTCCCTTCTGACAATTTCATTTTCATTTTCTGATAACAGGCCTCATCAGGACGAGGCTTTCCAGTGCCCGGTCTGGGATTACGAGCTGTTCTTGGATGCACCACACAGACTGCAGCTCTGCAGGGAATTACCTCAATGTTCCAGGAAAGTTTTAACCCTCCAATTATGCTCACGTTAATCAAGGAAAGGTCTGAGAGGACAGTTACTTTTCAAGAGGTACGAATCATGCAAAACAGCCAATTTAGCTCTATGTATGGAAAATTCGGTCCCCGAAGGCAGCCTTGCTTGTCTTTGCTTCGTGGTTGGGTTATTCATTTCATTAAGCAATATACTCACTCCTCCCTCTGACCCCGCCAACGCCAGCCCCCTCTCAGCCAGCCTGCACGCCGGAAACAAAAGGACACATGAGTGGAGAGAAGATGAAGAATAGAACAAGTAAAGAGCTGAGATGCGCTGCACGTCTACCTCCTGAGGACCTGAGCCTCCTCCCTCGTCACCACGGCGTCTGTGACGGCACGGCCACACTCCTGAGGGGTACATCCTGGCAGAGACACACATGCAGGGCAGGGTTTTACTACATAAGTACAGCATGTTGGTGCAATATCCTCTAAGCCCTGCAGCAGACACTTTAAGTACCAGTAAAGAAACACAACACAAGCCTTTTATTGCATGTGAATGCCACAAAATTCAGGGCCTCTCTGCAGCTTCCTGACAGGTAGAGTTCAAGACTCAGAGCTTCAGCTGTACTTTCTTTAGATATTAGAGATATGGGTTGGAAATCTAAGCAGCCCTGGTAAGGATGAGTTCAGAACTGGTTTCCCTGCATTTCACTAAAGATTCAAAGAAGCAAAAAAAAAGCGACTGTGTTGCTACACCACTTCTGGCCACATGGTGGCAGCATATAACGAGAAAGTTCTTAAAGGAGCCGTCTGTAAGAAATGGCCAAAACTGGTACTGCAGTCACTTTCAAAATATTGTTGAGCGCCGTGTACATACATGTCGTCACTCAGTACGTGCACATGCAGCGATTCAAGGTGGTTGGAGATCTGATCAGATAATGACATGCAGAAGATTGGATCAACTTGTCTGATTACACATGCTGTTCTGAGATCAGACTGAATCAGATTGAATAAACCACTGTAACCAGAGCATGGCTGACTCCGTGACGCTAGGTGGCGCTGTACCCGAGGTAACCATGGTAACCATTTCAACAAAGAGCCACTTCCGGTTGACCTCCGCTTAACAACGAGAAAGGAAAAAGTGCATTCTAAGGGCCAATCCCAATTCTCCTTCACTCGCCCTTCTTTTCTCCACTCGCACTTCTTTTCTTCCCTAACCCCTAAAAAAGAAGGGGGAGATTTTAAGGCACTTGAGATCTAGGGCACTTGGCCCAGGTGCCTGTCCCATTTCTCCTACTCCCCCTCGTTTTCATCCCTAACCTGATCAGGAAGCAGAGAGCCAAAAGCTGTTTTAATTTCAGCTGTAGCGCTGTTAATATGGCACTTTATTAAGTTTTAATATTTTTTCAGGTATAAAGGTAACCTTAAGATCCGCAACCGGGGCTCAGTTTATCCAAATAACGCCTGTTAAGAAATTTGACCCGATGTTTTCGGAGATGAGAAGAGCCGCCGCCCCCGGGGAGCAACCTCAGCTCACAGCCCGAGAACAGACGTGTCCGCCGGCTCAAGCTGCTCCGTCAGCCCCGGGAGAGAAACTCTCTCTGGGACGCTGCTCTGTTGAGAATCACGCCGGCTGAAATAAATCATTTAGGAAGATGTTGGTTTAATAGATGAAATCTAACAGTTGTAGCTACGCCTGTTAAGAAATTTGCTCCGAAATTTAGAGATTTCTGTCTACTCCGGCTCCGGAGTTTATGCCGCGTTCCATTTACCTCGGAAATCGGAAGTGGGAACTGGGAATGGCAGCCATCTTGGAATGGTAACTCGGGGGTGGTGAAGACTCTCCCACTTTCCCAGTGGGAAACCCCACTTTGAGGGGCGTTCCAGTTGAAAATTCCGACTGGGGACTGGGAAATCCCCACTTCCGAGGATAAATGGAACGCGGCATTAGTCCGCGTTAAATAGACGCAGCCTACGGCGTAGGGTACGGCGTATTTTGTTTTTTTTTATGCCACAGTTTGCAGATTGATTGTTGATGCGTGGGCTAACGTGTCTGCTGGGATTATTTTGCGAGCTTTTGCAGAAGCGTGCATTTCCGAGGCACCGCACGGCACGGAACGTGACTCTGACAGCGAGGAATTCGGACTGGCACAGCTGATTTAGCGGAGCTCTTTAATGCAGAAACAGAGGATGAGACTTAATGGGTTTGATTAATGTAAAAACTGAAATAAAGTAGCCTACAATCAAACAAAGTTTTGCTCCCGCTGTATTTTTAAATACGCACACTCCTGTGCTTGTGTGTGTGTGTGTGTGTTCTTGTGTGTGTGCCGTTTCGGTCGGTGCGCCGTGTGTGTTTTAAATACAGAAATATGACACATAAGACTGAGGCTATGCCTTTTCACACGGCGCCCGTATGGTCGCGAAAATACAGTATTTATATATGAAATGTCAGAATAGGAAATATTTTGACGACACCCCTGAAGCAGTCACACGACACCCCAGGGAGCTACTACTGAGCAGCGTTGCGTCGTCTCCTTTCACTTCCGGGTGAATCCCCTCCCCCGGGGGAAAACCCCACCCGGGGGAAATTCTCGAGCATGCGCAGACTGTAATATCCATGTCTCCGTACACATGGCATTAACAAGGCGGTTGCGACTGGCTTATCTAGGTGCTCCAAGCGGGTTGATGAATCCAGTCTGATCAGATTACTTGACTGACTTAAGGTGTTCACATGCAGTTTAAAAGTCAGTACGATGTGTGCAAATGATCTCCAACCAGTTTGAATCGCTGCATGTGCACGTACTGAGTGACATAAGTATTTGAAATGAACATGATTTTAAATGTCTGTTGACATATCGGGGCCATTTTATGATTCGTTTTATTATTGCTCTTACATACAGCTCCTTTAATTTCAAGTCTGCATAGTTTGTACTTGGAAACTACAACTCAGGAGAGTGTACTTTGGAGGACGCAAGGACGCATGTCTGTCTTTCCGCCGTTGGATCGTCAGCGTACTCGACATCACAGCTCAGCTAACATGCAAACATGCATTTAAAAACGTCCACACTTTAATTTGGAATAAAAATAAACACCCTTAACATTAAAACCACTGAGAAATGGACTGTGTATTCTCTCACTTAAATTTGTGTAACCATTACTTTATACAATACGTTTTTTGATGGCCTTCAGCCTTTTGTGTGTTCGCCACATTACATATAAAGTTTGATAGAAATGAAAAGAAATCTAAAAACATATAACGTTATCACAAATATGAAAACTTGCATTAAATCATCTTGAAATGACATTCTGTTAAACAAAAACAAAGGTTTTAACTTTATTTCTTCACAACAGAACTTCATTTTCTGGGTCTCTAGAAAGTGCCTAGAGACAACTTTTGTTGTATTAGACGCTATACAAATAAAATGTTATTGAATTGAATTGAATGTGGTCAGATGTGGTGTAACTACATAGAGTGGCTTTAACTGTGGCTTGTTGATTAGCACCGTTGCCTCACACTGAGAGGGTTCCTGGTTTAAATCCCAACAGGGGAGATTATGAGAATGCATGGTTGTTTGTCTGTATACGTGTGGCCCTGAGATGGAAAAGCCTCCAGCAGATCCCTGCGACACCAAACAAGAGAGTACAGATAATGGATGGATAACTCCTTCATATATTAACCATCTCTGGCAAAATGTTTCACTGATAAAAGTTAAGTTAAGGGCGACTTAAATTATACTGAATATATAGCTTCAAAGATGAACTAACTTTAGACCTGTCTGTCCAGTATACCTTGTATATTTAATGAGTTGATAAAGTTAAAAGTAAAGGCACTGGAGGCAAAAGGGATCATCATTACATCAGAGATCAATCGTTAAAGGGGCCGAATCACAAGCGGGAATCCCTAATCACTTTAGTAGAGTAACCGATGCTGAAACTCAATTACCGCACTTCTTTCTCTGACAGGCACCACTCAAGGCAATCTGCTGTTAAATCTCTGTCGTATGAAATACGCGGGTACCGGAGGGAGGCTTTGTGGACAATAATAACTGCACTTGGGTGCATCCAAGGAACCAGAATGCTCCTCCATTTCCGGGTAATGAGTGAAAGAAAAACGTTTTATCCCTCAGGTCCATATTCTGGTGTTTGTGAGATCTATTCAGAGGAAGCCGGCTCAAAGCTTTTTTAAAACCATGACTTCTTGTGTTTATCTGTGCTGTAGCGCTATCCTGTGGATTAAATATGCACTGTATCACAGTAAAACTATTCCACCTATTAAACTGATTTGATCTTGTTTTTTATTTATCAACTGCTTCTAAATACTTTGTTAAAGCTATTTTTTTTCTTTTATTCTGACAATAGAAAACCAATAATCAATATTGTTTGAGTAATGAATTATTCATCCCACAGGTTAGTTCTCTTACCATTTTGAGCATTTCAAGCCCCGGAGCCTCACCTGGATATCGTTTGTAGTTCTGGTAGTCCTCCGAGCACAGGAAGCTGTAAACTCTGGGCTGTGGGGACACCGACTCCCAGTGGCTGACCAGAGTTTCTGTGATGTCATCGTCCAGGGACGACACGTACAGCCACGTGGCCACCGCGCCGGCACACACGGCAACCAGCAGCAAGGCCACCACGCCGCGAGACCCCCGCCATGAGGACCCCTGCCGCAGCGCGTGACCTCTGACCAAGACAGAAAGCATCAATAATTATGGGTTTGCTGAGGAAACCAACATGTTGTTGGGCCACTGTGATTATGAAACTTTTGTGAACATTTGTGATTAGGTGAAAAAAACGACTTTAAAGCTGTCTGAATCCTCAGCCTGGGAACCAGCTCCGAGTTCACCTAAAATGGCCGCAAAGAAAAGACTACAAAGCCCAGCGGGCTTGTAGGTGTGAACAAAGGGCGGAGCCTGAAACGGCACGCGTCCAGGAAACGGCGATCTTCCGGCGGACATTGATGACGTCACCGCAGCCCGGCGCTTAAGAGCGATGGGACCCCGAAAATCTCTCTCTTCTCGCTGCCATCACTTCTCTTCACACACCAGCCCATCAGGACCACGGTCTCCTTCCCTCGATCCTCCTGGATCCGTGACGCTCACGCGCCTCGTGATGAAACGGGAGCTGCACTCTCTTATAGTGGACCGACCCGCACGCCTTGAGGCCGCGTGAGAGGCTCCGTGATCAGAGGAGGTCGCCCGGCTGTTGCACGCTGCACAACCGTCTTTCTATTTCAGAGTTAGAGGCAGAAGAGGTAGAAGAGGGACCGAGAGGTAGGAGCGATCAGCTGTGGGATCACCGCCTGATAGAGCCGAACCGAGCCGAGGGCTCTCCCAACGCCTTCAGGACACCGCGGCCCTTCCAGATCCAGGTTCCAGGGGGAAGTGAGGCTGTGTTGGGCAATTAGTCAGTTAATTTAGAGCGGTTTAAAGTTAAATTGTGTTTAATGCAACTTTGTATGAATATTACAGTACAGAGCTGCTGGCGCGATCTACCAACAGTGCTGTTTGTTTGTCTATTTTTTTGAGGTCCTTTGTTTCCCCTCCCTTTACTAAACACACGGACACGTTAGTAATTAGACCACGAGTTGTCCCCACTTATGTTAGACCCGCGTGGCGGCGTTTTGCCAGTTATTTGTGGGTTAAACACTGTGTCCGCCATTTCCCTTTTGTTTCACGTGGCGGGACGCTGTTTTGAGACACACGCGGATGATCGGAAGATTTGCATTACATGATTAATTGTTTTTCCTTTATGTAATTAACGTTTTATTGTTCTTTTTCTTTATAGTTAGTGTTTTGTGTTTTTCTATGTAGTGAGCCATTGGAATTTATCCAAGGTGTCTTTTTTCACCTGCTTCACACCTAATGTAAATAAATTCTGATTGATTTAAATGAGAGAAGTTGTTTGTATTTGTTTTGCACATATTTTGTTACAATTGCTGGTTTGCCGGGGTCCGTGCCAAACTCGTAGCCTCCTTCACTATTATTCTGTAGAATAATCCATACTTTGAGACTGATTCTGCTGTTAAAGTTATCATTTTCCTGATCGTCAGGTGGGGCCCCGTTTTGATAAAGTCATTTTGATAAATAATCTACTTTATTAATTATTAATAATTGTTGAAGGACAATTATTAATAACTCTCTTGATAACTGAAACAGCGCCCTCTGCTGTGTGGCGCAACAATGTTGCACCAAAGCTGAGCGAGCACCCGGCGACTGTGGGAAGGAAAAACTCCCCATGAACAGGAAGAAACCTCTGGCAGAACCAGATTCAGGAAGACACCACCAGTTAGGGGGTGAGATCCATCCATGACCTCCGCTAACAACTTCAAATTATGCTGCCTCCGAGATACCTTGAAAGAGAGAAGTCCAAACTCTTTTGCTTTCTACAAAGAAGCTAAATCTAATCAGCAGTCATATAGCCCATTCCAGAAAAGAGAGAATAATCATCTGCTGGTGTTTAGTCAAATGTATATTATTCAAAAATTAAACAGGACTGCAGCACAATAATAAAAAAGCAACGTATGGCTGGACTGGGCTTCATCACAGTCTTCCAGGCCTTCAAACCTCTCCGTTCTACAGGCGCAAAAATATCCACCAACTCTGTTTTTTTCACCAAGTTCAGTGTAAAATGTCCTCTAACTCTCTCCTTGAACTGGCTAAGAGAATCAATACCTACAATGTAGCTGTAAAGAGAAAATAAAACATGCATAAATGTGTAATAAAAGCATTTTTTCCAATTCGAGGTAATATAATATAAGGAAATATAAAATAAAACAAGATCCTGGTTCCTGCAAGGTCCTAAAACTAGGGGAACGCCTCCTCAGACGAAGGAAAACACATGGCATATTAGACTGTTTTTATTTATTGAACAAAAGTAAAGTGTTTAAAAGGCATGAAAGACTACACTGAGCCTCCTCCACGGCTACGTAGAGAGACCCCATTTGTTGTTCCTTGGAGCTATGATCAAAGTGCACTGATGAAGGTTTCACAAAGCACTGATACGATTTCAAACCAACAAACAGCCGTTAGACAGAAATGTTGAACGCAGATGAATAGTGTTCACATTGTGAATAGTGTCCTAACGATCTCGGCGACTCGGCTTTAGTTTTAGGGTGCTTTCACACCTGTGGCCCGTTTGTTTTGTTCCGATTCAGGGGCTAAATCGATACAGTTGTTCCGTTTCTCGTCTGTGGCATTTGTGTTCACAAGGCAAACGTCTGTACCGTTTCAAAGCTGATAACAAATGCCATGCATTTGCATTCTTCCGCACCCCGGGATAAACAACACGCCCCTTTCAGCGCAGCGCAGACCGCAGCCGTCGGCTTTAGGTTGATTTATGGTTCCGCGTTACACCAACGCAGAGCCTACGGCGTAGGGTACGGCGTAGGCTCTGCGTCGATTTAACGCAGAACCATAAATCAGGCTTTACCCATTCATTTATATGCGCTCGGCGCAGAGCGGAGTTCAGCGGCGGGCCAGAGGCCGTCTGCCGCAGGGTTTGCGCTGCGCAAACTCTGCCCGAATTGAAAACTTTTTTATTTCACCGTGCCGCGCTGGGACGACATCTCGGCACGTCCAAAAGGAGAGAAGGTGGTGGAGGCTGCACCGACTCCTCTCCTTGCGCCGCGGTCGCACATACACATGAATGGAGTTGTATCGGTTGCTGTGTGGATTATGTTCTCACTACAAATAAAAAAAATGAACCGTTTCAGGTCTCGAATGGAATCGGGCCGAGACCACCTCTCCTAGGAGATCTCGGCTCGCTTGTTTTGTGCCGTTTCAGAGCGCGATTGCTGTGTTCACATAACAAACGTTCCGATCTTTAGGGGAAACGTTCCCTGTTCCGGAACAACTGCTTGAAACGGTACAGGTGTGAAAGCACCCTTAGTTTTGTTTGTGCGGAGCTCTGTCAAATCCAGGATCAACATCTCAGTCAAGATAATGTCTGGACTTTAACTGGACTATTTCAACACCCCGATTCTTCTCCTTTTATGCCGCTCTGAGTGCTACTTGTGCTCTGATCATCGCCCTGCAGCATCTAACGTGCTAACTGAGGCCTGTAGGGTCTGAAATGTAGTTGTTGGGAATTTTGCAATTTCTCTGTGCATTGGAGAGGCCAATACTTTTTTTCCCACTCTGTGCAAGATGACAGCTGTTTTTAATGTTTTCCACTTTTGAATAATCTTTCTCACTGTAGAGTGGCGACATGTTGCTTGGTTGGAAACGGCCTTAAACGGCTACCTACAACAAGTGCTTCGCCAAGATCGCTGCCAATGTCCTTGCGGTCGAATGTTAAAACACAGCTGAATGCTCTCGCCCAACTAACACCAAAATGCCTGCTGATGATCAACAAATCAAGATCTTGTGGCTTTTCTGTTCAACCTTGTAACTTTATAAAGTCACAATTTCTGACTCATAAATTTGTAAAATGTTTATAAAGTCAGAAAACTTGAAAAAAAAAATCTAAATGTTTGTATGGGTATATGGTGATCTTTATTTTCTTTCAAATTTTCATATTTATGGAGACAGAATCTCAGATTATTTTCTTTCGTTTAATCAATAGATTTCTGTTGTTTTTGTTCCTACTAATTGGCCATTTTAAAAAGTCTGATGTTCTGGGTTTTTCTTGGTATTTTACCACCCCACTTCGCTATATTTTAAAAAAATTAAATGGCCATAATGTGCCATCATGCTAGTTCAACTAGCCAAATAGATTAATGCGTCAGCACAATTAATCTCTGATTTTCCACATGCACTGATATTTTACACAGCAGGGGGGCCCCACAAAGGATTTTCTATAGGGCCACTAAAAACGTAGGAACTACCCTGGTTGAGCATGTACTTTTATCCCCTTCTTTCATTTTTTAAAATCCTATTATTGTTATTATTAGCTGAGTTACTGCTGTGTCCACGTTCACGTTGCGTGGTGGGGGGTGTTGGGGCTTTGTGTTTGTAGTAACTCAGATCATACAGGGATTTCAGGGATTTCTCCTCAGCTGGAAGCCTTAAACACTGAAGTCAAACAGAAAAGCTTCTCTGCACATGACACATTGCAGAGCTCCCAGACTTATATTGAGTGTTAACAAAGCAACAGCTGGTGTCAGTCAGCCCATGCTGATGTGTTTCAGACCTTGCAGCCCTCTCTCTTCACTCTACCCGACAAGATGCGACGTTGGCCTTGTTTCTTTAACTCACCTCTTGATTTTCTTCTCTATCTCAGATGCATTTGAACCTTTGGCGTTCCTCAGTCGCACCAGAGCCATGTCTTCCCAGCATTTACTACGTAGCGCTCAGAAAGCACATCTGCACGCAGCAGCCGCAGCCTCCGCCAGTCCCTCGCATCGCACACGACTTCCTGGTCGCCCTGCGTCCTGCAATCCCATTGGCTGTTCGGAAACGAGAGCACGATTTTGATTGGACCACGCAGTTTCCACTACAGCCGTACAAAACAATGATAATAGGTATCAGCAAAATGATATGATAGTTATAACCAGTACTCGAGTTGAGGGGGGATGAGGGGGGATGGCATCCCCCCTGAAATAAAAACGGTCAAAATCACCCCCCCTTTCCATCCCTTATGTCATTTCATCAATGAATGTGCTATTTCAACATTTAGAGTCATTACCAGAAAAATAACTTATTTGACAATTTTCACCTGTTTCAGGTAAATTTTCACTTGAAATAAGTAGAAAAATCTGCCAGTGGGACAAGATTTATCTTCTCATTACAAGCAAAAAAAATCTTGTTCCACTGGCAGATTTTTCTACTTATTTTAAGTGAAAATCTACTCTAAACAGGTGAAAATTGTTGTTTTTTCCAGTGATGAGTCTTGTTTAAAGTGTAATGAGATTTTTTTTACTAAAATAAGACATTTTAACTAGAAATAAGACAAATATTCTTGTTAAGATTTTGAGTTTTTGAAGTTATCCATTTTACTTATCCTGTGAAGGACAGAGTCATATTGATAAGTTCAGAAAAGTGTTTTTTATTGTTGTGTTTTGATGTATTTGATGTAAGCCCAGTGGATATTTAAAGCTTACAGAAGGATGCATTTAACTGCTGCTATGTCATTCCTGCAGTATTTCTGCAGATGTTTTGGTCAGTGCTATTATTTGTAATATATTATATTATTTGTAATCAGCACAAATTATCTGTCCGAGTACTGGTTATAACACTTCTTTTAGTTTACAAGTTAGGAACTGCATTCATCATTTCACCATTTAAGAAGAAATGATATCAGTGCAAAGAAGGATACAGAAGTTCAGTGATCAAACATTACTCATCAGTGGTCAGTTTACAGATCAATAATACAGAAAGAAGATAATACATAATAAAACATGTATGAAAACTTCATATGATGGGCTTACTATTTATGGGTATCAGAGAAATATGTCAAAGAAAATTACATAAGTGGCAAAGAAGGTCACAAAAAATGCAAACAGATTTGGTCGTTACTGTTAGCAGTAAAGACCAAATCAAGAGCCTTGTTAAGCAGAAAATTTGTGAATTCAGTTCAGTTCAATTCAATTTTATGTATATAGCATTTATTACAATACAAGTTGTTTCTTGGTGCTTTGCAGAGACCCAGAAACATGATGAGATGCAGAGAATGATGGCAGAAAGTGAGACAGCCGCTTTATAGAATTCAAATAAATGCAATGAGATACACTCTTATAACCACTAACAGAATCATCATTCTTTAAGGATGTTTATTAAGCTGTTTACCATCTTTTTTTATTTATTTTTCAAACTTTATTTACATTTTTCCCATCTTTCCATCCATCCATTATTTTGTGCTTATCCGGGTTTTGGTCACGGGGGCGGGAGGCTTAGTAGAGAGGACATCGCCCAGTCTCCAGCCACATCCTCCAGCTCTTCAGTAGGACGTTAATTATCCCTAAACCAGCTGAGGAGTACAATTTCCCCAGGACATCCTGGGTCTGCCTCTGAGCCTTGTCCTGGCTGGACACGCCCGAAACACCTTCCCAGGAAGGTGTTTCAGGAGAAATCTTACCCAGACACCACCTCGGTTTGATCCTCTCTTGGACAACTCAACCCACTCTAAGGAAATATCTGGTAAGTTATTTTAAGATAAAACTCTTGCAATAGAAAAAACTATTTAAGGAGGAATTTTAGGTCCACTTTGGGAGAAAAAATAGCTCATAATGTAACAAAAAAAAAGTTGTATCTTTACGAGTGAAGCAATTATATCTGTTAAATGAATGAAAATGAAAAAAAGTATTTTGACGTCTAAAGTGACTTCTAAATTAAAAACTACAACATAACACAACACTTTCATTTAGTTTTTGGGCAGTTTGAGTGTGAAGTTGCATCACCCAGTGAATTGTTCAGATTTGTGGGATTTGGTGACATCACTGACGCGGATCAGAGTCAGGGGTACTTCAATAGTTTACTGACATTCTAATATGTACCTAAAGTGGTACCACCTACCACCACTTTATTTCCACTGGATTTTCCATAGATCCATTCAGCGAGGCAGAAAACGCCCTTAATTGCATGCCCTTACCAAGCACCAGCAATCTTACTTCTGAACTGAAGCTACCTTCCCCTTTGACTTTACAGCTTATGTTCTCCAAACTGTTGTTGAATGACCACGGTTGTCAGTAAGGATCCCACTAAGT
The DNA here is from genome assembly GCF_033807715.1 of Cololabis saira. Classification (NCBI taxonomy): domain Eukaryota; kingdom Metazoa; phylum Chordata; class Actinopteri; order Beloniformes; family Belonidae; genus Cololabis; species Cololabis saira. The sequence goes on along the minus strand of NC_084605.1, from coordinate 21,338,786 downwards.
GTTATTTGTGCATTTGTAACAGTCGTAGTGTATTATAATCTGGACTATGAAGTCGTGTCCCTCTTCCTCACAGCTTCACCCCTGTATCCCGGTTAACCTGGTCATCCCTGTGATGCTCGTGTCAATTCACCCATATACTGAAGGGCAGAAGATCAGGATGGCTACTTCCTTCCTCGTGAGACAAGTTTATTAAACCACACAATGATAAATGGCACTTTAGGAATAAGAACGGAGATTTTTTTTGTCAGCTTTTCAAGAACTGACATGATACTATTAAAAGTGCAGGAGATGGATAACTTTATAAATGTCTACATCTGCTTATATAGTTATCTTTGCAGTGTACTAGCTAACCATTGTGTCTGTGTCTCTCCTTTCTCTGTTCTTCATTTTCTCTTTCTGTTCTTCCTTTTCCTGCTCTGTCCAGCTGGTCTTCGGCAGGAGGTCCCCCCTTATGAGCCTGGTCCTGCTCAAGGTTTCTTCCCTCCTAAAGGGTTTTTAGTGCCACTGTTTGGCTTAAGGTTTTTCTGCCACTAGGGGAGTTTTTACCTGCCATTGTTTATGTTATGTTTATATAATAATTACTTAATACTTAATAATTACTTATAATTTAAGACGTTTAAATATTGTCGTCAAATTGTCTTGGTTGGTTGCAATAATCCCGGCTCTTGTAGTTTACAAGAACGCATTTCCATAAGCACAGGTGGACAGTAACGGAGTAAATTTACTTGAGTACTGTACTTAAGTACATATCCAGAGGATTTGTACTTTACTTGAGTATTAGATTTCTTTGGTACTTATTACTCTTACTTGAATACATTTCCAAGACAAATATTTTTACTTTTACTCGAGTAAATTCGTAGGAAGGCTGAAAAGTACTCGTTACTTTCAGGTCTGCTCTTTTTTCTTCTGCAGGTTTTATATAACATTGTGGTTCTAAAAAGCAGCACATCAGTGCAGCTGGTTTCAAAGAGCTAATTCTCAGAAACAAGAGTTAAAAGATCCTTAAATTAATTTAGAAAAAATATAGTAATTTACTGATGTGGAAAATGAGAAATTTACTCTTACTTTTACTTTTACTTAAAGTAAATTTAAAAGCATTTACTTGTGGTTACTTAAGTACCTTTAAAAGCAAGTACTTTTCTACTCTTACTCCAGTAATATTTTGACTGAGCTACTTTTACTTGTAATGGAGTAAATTTTGACCAGTAGTATTTGTACTCTTACTCAAGTACTGGGGTCGAGTACTCTGTCCACCTCTGTCCATAAGTTTGAAAACCTTAAAATAATTTTTCTACCCGTTTTATTCCCGAGGAATTATCTGTTTTCTTCATCATTTAGAGCAAGCGTCCCCCTGACCGACCAGTGGGTGGAGGTAAAGCTCCAGTTCGTTGTTTGACAGTCGACAATAAAACCCATGAAGATGAAGAAGAGGGCGAAGTCAAGTCTCTGATGTTTATATCAACCATGCAAAACAAAATAAAAGAAGAAAAACGTTGAGCTTTAAGCAGGAGTGATCATTTTCAGTGCTGTACACGCGCCTGGTCTCGTCCCCTTCATCCCACTGGCGTCACATTTCACGGTGAGTCGGACTCTGCTTCCCTGAACAAACTGAAGTTCTCTTTGGCTCATTGCTGCTCTTTACAGGGAGGATGGCGTGTCCGCCTTGGCCCAAAGGCAGCAGGCTTGTCCACCTGGACCTGAAAGGTGCCCCTCCTCGGCCCGAGCACCTGCACGCGGTGAGCCTGAAGCTCACATTTTCAGATTATGAAGCTCAAGAATGAGATCATATGAGGTCATATTTAGGCAGAGACAACTTTTCATTAACTGTATTTGGCCTTCAATCCATTTTTGGCAGGTGAAAATGCCTATTTTGTGTTGTAATGGTCCTTTAAAAGAGTTAAAAGCAATCCTGTGAGCTCTAGTGTTTATATTATGAAGCTCAAGGATGAGATCAAATCATATTTAGGTAGAAACAAACTTTCATTAATTGTATTTGGCCTTCAATCAATTTTTGGCAGGTAAAAAGACCCATTTTCAGGGGAGAAATCAGATTCTGGCAGGCAATCACTTTTTGGCACGACACCGGAACCATAAATCAGCCTTGCGCCTGGTTTGTTTTTTAATTTTTGTTCATCCAAAAAACAATGTTATTACATCGGTGCAAGTGCAACCATCATCATACAGCACACATGGGGAAAACAGCAAAACCAGAGAGGCACTACAGAGATGGCTCAAATAGATGTGACCAAAAAGGTGTAGGCTGAAGCATGATCTTGTGATGCCTACCCTATTATCATACAATACTAGACAATGTTTATAAAGAAGTGCAGGAAAAAGAGTTAATGATTGTTAGAGCACAAAAAGAAAAAGACCAGTTGCACTCACCCCGGTGGTGATGAAGTGCTTTGAAAAGCTGGTCCGTAGTCAAATCACAGCAGCCCTGCCCCGCAACCTTGACCCCCACCAGTTTGCCTACAGAGAGAACCGATCCACGGAGGATGCAGTGGCCACGGCACTCCATGCTGCACTAGCCCACCTGGAGCAGCAGGGGAGCTACGTGCGGATGCTCTTTGTGGATTATTGTTTTCCTTCTGTCTTGCAAGACAATGGAGTATGCGCCGGGAATTAGTCTGTTGATGGGTTACAGCTGTCTCCCGTGTTGTTTCTGTTGCTGTGGGTCAGCGGCACTGAAGTGACCTCTCCAGGGCGCATGCCTGGGCAAAATATATGGTAATCCTGGGGTGCCCAGTCATCAGGATCCCCCTCTCAGCCTTGCTGATGTGGTCCAAAGGAAAGCAGGGCAATACGTTTGGCATCAGCTTGGCTGCAGGAGCTGCCGGTAGGGGGTCAGCAGTGACACCCAGCCGCCTACTCCTGATTCCAAGACCAAAGAGCTGGTAATTGACTATAGGAGGACAAAGACAGAGATTCCTCCTCTCATCATCAGCGGGGATTGTGTAGAGAGGGTAGCCAACTTCCGGTACCTGGGAGTCCACATGGAGGAGAACCTGACCTGGAGTGTGAACTGAGCTGCTGAAAAAGGCCCAGCAGAGACTGTACTTCCTCAGGATCGTCAGGAGGGAGAACATCACCCAGAGGCTGCTGGTGTCCTTCTAACGAGCCTCCATCTAGAGCATTCTGACGTACTGTATCTGCATCTGGTACAGCAGCTGTACAGCAGCTCAGAGGAAAGACCTCCAGAGGGTCATCACCACCGGCTGCCCTCTCTCCACACTGGAACACCTCCACCACTTTGCCAGAAAAAAGCCCAAACTATAATAAAAGACACTCCTCCCCCCCGACACTCGCTGTTTGAACTGCTGCCATCTAGGAAAAAATACAGATTCATGAAGACAAGGACAAACGGACTCAAACACAGCTTTTATCCAACAGCAATAACCACTCTTAACAAAAACAGGAGCTAATGTGCAATAACAAAAGATGATTGTATGTTGATGAAAGTTCTTGTAATGTCCGTATGTTGATGTATGTGTGGAGGGGTGAATGTGTCTAGATATATATATTTATTTTATTTGTTTTTATTTAATTTTATTGATTTATTTTTCAGTTATTTTATTTTTTTATATGATGTGCTGACTGGAGAGCACTTTTAATTTCGTTGTACATAGGGATAATGACAGTAAAGATCTATATCTAAAAACAAAGGACAAATAAACAAACAGTTTGGGCTATCAAAGTATATACTAGACTGTCTCAGAAAATTAGAATATTGTGATAAAGTTCTTTATTTTCTGTAATGCAATTAAAAAAACAAAAATGTCATACATTCTGGATTCATTACAAATCAACTGAAATATTGCAAGCCTTTTATTATTTTAATATTGCTGATTATGGTTTACAGTTTAAGATTAAGATTCCCAGAATATTCTAATTTTTTGAGATAGGATATTTGAGTTTTCTTAAGCTGTAAGCCATGATCAGCAATATTAAAATAATGAAAGGCTTGCAATATTTCAGTTGATTTGTAATGAGCCCAGAATGTATGACATTTTTGCATTACAGAAAATAAAGGACTTTATTACAATATTCTAATTTTCTGAGACAGTCCTGTGTATATACATGTAGTGGGATGTCAATACAAATTTGCATCCATGTTTTTGTAGTATCAGTACTGTATACATTAACTGTATAGCAATGTATGAATGTGTTTACCCAAACATGCACAACCACAAACATACTCATGCACACAGGCAGTACATATATTCACACCTCCAGACACTACACACACACACACACACACACACACACACACACACACACACACACACACATACATACATACATACATACATACATACATACATACATACATACATACATACATACATACATACATACATACACACACACACACATACATACATACATACATACATACATACATACACACACACACACACACACACACACACACACATATATATATATATATATATATATATATATATATATATATACACACACACACACAGTGCAATAATACATCTCTTACACTATCATATAATATATGGTAGGTGCAAAGAAGCAAACAAAAGCCCAGTAATTATAGTTACACTATGAAATTTGGTGTCAATGAGTTTGATTGCATTACAATATATCCCATTACAGTATATTTTTGTACCCGTTGATAGTCTTAATTTGTGCGCCTGGTGCGCCTGGTGCTCGGTGGTGTTTGTTTCTGATCGCTGTGTCTCCACCTCCTCAGCTGATCGAGCTGTTCTGTCAGCTGGGAGCAGACGGTCTGCTGGTGGAGTACGAGGACATGTTTCCGTATGAGGGGGAGCTGAGGCTGCTGCAAGCGGCTGCACATCCTGCTTACAGGTGCACTTTGAGACGTCCGTGTGATTTACTGGCTCTGGGGAGCCTTGAGCCAAAAGATGTGCATGAGCCAAAAAAAACTGTGGTATAAAATCATCATACTTTCTTTTGACAAATATTTTTATTGACTTTTTCAATTACAGTACAAAGGCACAAAACAGAACAAGGCATGTTGATATGTACAAATGGGCACTTGAAGATATTTCAAATGTACAGATCTAAGTGGTATATTTTACTGTTGTGGTAACTGACTGATTCTCATCATGGTGTTTAGGGAAAAGAAAAGGATAACGCTAATGAGTGACCAACATGTACATACACCGATGGAAACACATTGTGTACTTCTAGAATGCTCCCACCATCCAAAATGTGATCAGTGACCTTATTAGAAATAAACAAGAAGTTAATACAACAGTAGACTACAATGCCGCAATAAAATCCTCCCCCTCCAGAAATTGCATAAAAGAGCCCCAAATCTCACATGTGTTATATTTCCCTTTAACAACATATGTAAGTTTCTATAAAGCAAGGCATTGCAGTAAACCCTCAACCCAACTCTGCCTACTTGGTCTGTGAACAGATTTCCATGACAGTGCAATTTTATGTTTAGCTTCTAGAAGACAAAATACCACCATCTTCTTCCTGCTATCGTTCAAAGTACAGCTTGTAGGGAAAAACCAAAAATACAAAGCTTGGGACAAAGAGGAAATTGCTTTTTGATGAACAGATATAATTGTAATAATCTCTTTCCAAAATTCTTGAATGAGGGTACATTCCCAGAGGCAGTGAAACAAGCTACCTTTCTGTATCCCACACTTGACACAAGTATCTGGTGTATTAGGGTAAATGCGGTGTAGTAACTCTGGTGTAATATATGTTCTCATCACCCATTTATATTGTAGGAGTTTGAACCTTGTGTTTATTGTTTGTACTTGGCACCGGTAACTTATATCCTGCCACTCACTCTACAGTAATTCCTTCAGTAAGGTCTTTTATCCTCTGAGGATTCTTTTGATTCAGCTATAATATTCTGATAGAATTTTGAGGTTAGTCCAGCTGTAATATTTCTTTCTTGATGGTAAGGTCATCATAGAATATTATATTTTTGCATGTAAAACGTGATCCACGTGACAAAACCACTGATTTCATGTCCAAAGTCATAGTTTTGGTACATACAGTATAGATCAAAAGTTTGGACACACTTCCCCATTTGTTTGAATGAGAAGATGTGTCCGAACCTTTGGTCTGTACTGTATTTGGATGGCTGGTCAACAGAGGGTGCAAAAGCTTTAAATCTGACATTACATGAGAATTACTAGTGCAATGAAATCATTGTTGCTACTACTTAATTTTAGATATCAGCATTGCCCACTGTATTAAAAAAAGAAACAAATCAAAGAAGAAAAATGACAAAAAGACACCAAACTGGCCAGATTTCATCACCAATTATATTATAACAAGGGTTATATAATCACTGAGATTCTGTATTAAGATTAGAATAGTTAATTATATTACTTGATGGGCAAGAATCTGTGCTGCAAAAATAAAAATGAAGATGCGCAATTACCTCTTACTGTGTTTTTAGCCGAGATGAAGTTTTGTCCATGCTGGAGTTTGCCAGATCAAAGGGCATGGAGGTGATCCCACTTGTGCAGACGTTCGGACATATGGAAGTAAGTAAAAGTCTGCGCTCTTTATGTAATATAACTAAATCCTGATGAGGATAACTTGTTTTGGTGCCCTTATGCGTTTGCTTTTCATTTGCCCGATGAATATTTAACATGAAAAAGATTAAAGCAACACTATGTAGGAATACCACTTCTGGCCACATACATACAGTTCTGCCTCTGGCAGTTCTGTGCCAATGAGTGGGGACGGTCCGGCACATCTTCTGATGCCATTTGGTCCCCTAGAAGTCTACTTTGTTATGCCGACCAACAGCAGCTCCTCTTCTATAGAAGAATTGTACATCAGCAGGTGCAGAACCTGATCAAGAACCATCAAGATGGACCTACCCGCCCAGCCCATGAGCTGTTCACCCTCCTCCCCTCAGACAGAAGGCTGCACCACCTCAGAACTTGGACTGCAAATCTCTCTGAGGCTGAAATTCACTGCACCTTTGCTGTTTTTTTTTTAATAACACGTCGAATTACATGAATATTGAATGATGAATATTTTGAGATGTGCTGCCACCGTGTGGTCAGACATGGTATTGCTACATACTGTATTTAAAGTTCACAACAAATTTTTCAGCGTCTTCTATATTTTGGCTGTAAAAGCAGGGTTTTTAGCATGAATTATTGTGTAGGATAATGCTTGAATGCTTTCGTCCCTTTTTCTGTCGTAGTTTGTGTTGAAGCATCAGTCGTTGTGGCACCTCAGGGAGGAGCCCCACTGCCTGGGCACGCTGAATCCTCACAAAGAGGAGGGGGTGAAGCTGGTGATGGAGATGTTGAAGCAGGTAGTGGAGCTGCATCCCGGTCTAAGTACCCTGCACATCGGAGCGGACGAGGTGAGGGTTTGTCCTCCGTTGACTGACCGCAGCTTCAGAGTTGAATCTGATGCACTCGTCTGCACGTTCACCAGGTTTACATGCTCGGTGAGGGCGAGGAGTCCAAGCTGTGGCTGGCCTCGCCTGGACGTACAGTGGAGCAGCTTTTCCTCGCTCACGTGACCAAGGTGGTTAAGGCGATCAAGGAGGCGTGGCCTACCATGAGCGTCATAATGTGGGATGATATGATGCGAGGCATGAGCCTGGACACACTGAGAGGTGAGGAGGAGATCCTGTCGATTCCCCTTAAAGCCGTCGCATCCTCGAAAAGTTTCAATCCTGCCGTCGGTGACCTTCGAGTTCAGTTTTTGCAACCACTGCTAGTTTTGTTGTAATGGCACTCAAGCGCCTCTTGCGTTAACCATTTTCTGTTGTTATCCACGTGACAGCAAGTGGCCTGGTTGAACTGGTGCAGCCGATGTTGTGGGACTACAACCCCGACCTGGATGTGGGCCAAACTGGTAGGAGCCATAAACTTGGTGGTTAAAAAACATCCATGTTTTATTTTACACAACCAAGTAGCGTAGTGCAAAAGATGTTTCAGTTTCTGGATGATGTAATTTGAACTAAATCATTTTTGACATAGTAACTGTTAGGGCTGGGCGATATGGACCAAAAGTCATATCTCGATATTTTCTAGCTAAATGGCGATACTCGATATATATCTCGATATTTTTTCTGTGCCATAATTGGGGTTTCCCCCAAAGCATTATAGCATAGCATCTCTGTTAGCTTCATATTTTTCTGAGGCAAACCCTTAAAAAAACAGTCAGTTTTAATACAAAGCCTTGTGCCAAATGTCACACAGGTACCTTTGTTAACAGAGGTCAAAATGTATAAAACAAATGAAATAAAAATAAACTTCCTGCATATATAGAATAAAAATGCTTCTTGAATAAAATAAAACAAATATCCCTTTACTGCATAACAATTAAATTAAAATACACTGTGCAATTAATACAATGTAGACAGTAACAGGCAGACTTTTCCACTGAGGTTGACAGTTGTGCAAATAACAAAACATTTGTGCAAAAAAAGATTCAAGTCAATTTGTCACAAAATAAGCTATATCAAAATCATATATTTTTTTTTTTTTTTAATTTTTTTTTTAAATCGATATAAACGATATTGTCTGGTACCATATCGTGTTTGAAAATATATCGATATATATTAAAATCTCAATATATCGCCCAGCCCTAGTAACTGTTAACCTTACAGTAACTCATCCTGCAAATCGCCTTCGATTTCTTAGCTGAATTGATTTTAAAGGGGCTGTGATGCAAATGTTCTCCACTGTGTTTTCAGTGTCGCTGCTTGAGCGGTACTGCAGTGCTGGGATGTCAGACCTGTGGGCGGCCAGCTCCTTCAAAGGCTCCACCACCGTTTACACCTGCGTGACCACAACTCAGAGGCATGTGGAGAACCATGCACAGTGGCTGAAGGTGGCTGCTTCTCTGTCTGCCGGCGTGAACCTGAAAGGCATCGCCATCACGGGCTGGCAGAGGTAAAAACTGGGGATGATCGGACTGATCAGGCGGTGGTCAGAGCCAGGTGATCGGCAGTCACTGTGAAAGTGTAATAATTGTCAATTTGAATCCCCTGAGGAAGTTGCAATTGATGCATCGCTTGTGAGAATCTGAGGAAATTAACTGGAGTTAATGTTTCTGCTTTTCAAAATAAAAGCATTTTTTTATTCAAATGATTTATGATGATGTATAAATGTTACATGAATTCAAAATAATTCACTCAGCTGTTCATTTACCCACTGACAGGTACGACCATATGTCAGTGCTGTGTGAGCTGATGCCTGTGGGACTCCCATCACTAGCGGCCTGTCTCCAAACTCTCATCCATGGTCAGTTTAGTGCTGAGGCTCAAGGCAAAGTAAAGGAGAGGCTGGGTATGTCCTCGGTGGAGGTGGAAGACCTAGAGAGGTGAGATCCAACACTGTTTTCGGTAAAGGGACACAATCGCTGTTTTCAAACGGTCTGACAGTTTAATCTGTGCGGCTTTCAGGACATGTGTAGTAGACTCATCGTTCCCAGGAGCGAAGCTGGCGAAGCTCATCGTGGAGCTCAATTCCCTGCTCAACTCTAATGACTTAAGATTTTTTGAAAGCGACATGTAAGTTGAGGGTTGTGATCATGTGACTTCTTTTTTTCCTGTATTGAGCTAATAATGTTAAATTTAGCAAAATATCTTTCTCCATTGGGTCATTGGACATTTTCAGAATCTTTGATTCAGGCGGTACAGCGTCTGTCAGAAGATACGTGACCTCCATTTGTTAAAGAGTCTTCTTTGCAGTAACGGTTTAGTAATGCAGCACCACCCCTCTTGAAATTAATCCTTTAGGGGAAAAAGGTGATTTTTTTTTTGCTCATGTTTTCATAAAATTGTCAGACATATGACTCTTGGTCGGTTGTATGAGAAGAAAATGTTGCCTAAGATGGTTCTAGATGAACCAAGTGCTGCGTGAATGTGTGTGTGTGTGTGTGTGGCTTCATTATAAATCTTTTTAGTGGTTTATACTAGAAAGTACTGGAGAAAGAAGTCATCCAGGAAGCTCTAAGCCACAAAATTGTTTTGTTTTTATATTTTTTGTTCTTCTTTAGACGTAACCCGTCTTGTCCAATACTAAACTCTTAAAAAAAACATTTGTAACGCTATAAAATATTTCAAGCGGGCTTGTTCTCCTGTAGGTTTGTTAGGGGTTGGCTCAGCCCCTACCAACGCCAGAGGAAGATGATGAACCCGCTAATCACCAAGCAGATTCACTCCCAAGCTTCATCGTAAGTATTCTTTCACGTTCCTGTCCAGTCGGAAGGGGGGGTGCAGATGGGCTAAAGTTGTAGGCTTCACCTGTAAGTGTGTTTTTAGAGATTTGACAGTTCTGTCTGTGTTTGCACTTTACACATGCCCCGCCCCCAAGCCATTAGCTGAAAAGTAACGTCCCGGTACACTGAAATTAGCCCTTTAAATATAACCTTTGTGTAGTATTTCTTTTGATATTTAGTTAGAAATGTTTGGGGGGGAGGGGGGTTATACTCTCCATCTTAAGTGTATCTCTAGCTTTGGTTTCTTTTCTTACTGTTACAAGAGACGGCAGGAAGCGAGACCAGGAGAGCTCAGCGACACGACCTTAAAGTCATCAAATATCTCCTCAAATTAAACTGATTTTTTTTTTTCAGCATGAAAAAAAACGATACTAATTTGAGCTGCTTTAACACTGCGCCTCATTAGCAGATCCGAGGAGTAACTTTTTAATGCATAACCGCCTACGACACAGTTGGCAGATACTGATTTTGACAAATAAAGGAATAAAGTTTTACGTGGCTGAAGGTCAGTAAAGACGGCTTTGTTTTGGAGCTGGAGGAAACGTCTTGTTTGGTTGTTAGAAAGAATAGATTCATACTTTCTCACACCGACTTGACCTCATGCTACACGTTTGATCACAAATATAAACTCCTGGTGTCGGTGGTTTGTCTGTAAGCTCTTTAAGAGCAGCCGCCATCCGTCTGTCTGTCTGGTATCTAAGTCAAACGTCCTCTGGTCACATCTCAGGTATCTGGCAGCGATTCAGCAGAAGGCGGACGCAGTGAGGGAGGAGATGGTGCGTCTTTACCCAGAATCCACCGCTCAGGAGTGGATGGAAGAGCACGTCAGCCCCGTCGTGGTTCCTATACAGAAAATAAGAGAGGATATCCAAGACGGTCTGAAGATGATGGTGCCATAGAAGAGAGGTTATCGGTTTGACTTGAAACGTTTTTTATTTGTATTATTTTCTCCGCTGCAACACTTTGAATGATTTTTGTTGTCATTACGAGTCAGTGAACACATCATCTCTAAAACTGACAGTTATCATGTCTTTTATATGTGATTCCTCGCTTAAATGCAAAGGACTGTGAATGGAGGTAAGTGAAGCAAAAAAGGGGGGAAAAAATTGATGTTTGATACAAAGCAATTTTATTTAAGTTCATCAAACCAAAGTTTACAAAAAATAAAATAAAATCATCCAACAGTTTAATAAAAATAAAAAAAGTCTTCTTCTTGAGTAGGAAACATCAGCATTGACAGAAACCTAAGATTTAAAATAACAAAAATCTACAGTTTGACTAAAAGCATAAACCTGAGATTCAGTGTTTGGTTCCCAGAAGTTACACAAATGTCAAAAAACAAAACATTTCTCACACGATTCTCTTGTACTCTTGGCTGAGTTCCTCAAGGTCTTTGTGATCCAAGACAGTTTCTGCATGCGTCAATTCACGGGGGGTGCAGACCCAGCACAAATAAGCATGCAAACACATGAACAGGGGCTGGATGGTCCAGAAAAACTGTGAGTAAGTTGCTTCCCATCGTCTTTCCCAGCGTCCATAAACGCTCATTAAGAGTTCAGCGGGAAGAAGGAACAGTACATCTGTAATCTGAAGAGCACTTCTCAAACAGTCATTAGCTCAGTAGAGGATCATTTAAAAGAGAAAGATGGCGAAGAAAGACGTGTGCACACGTAGAGACACTTGCAGCTGAAGCTGTACTGAGAATGTCACCTCGTGTAAAGTCTGTTCACGGTCCACCTGAGATCAGATGGAAATGGATCCTAATCTCACTACGGATATAACCACAGATTTGAGTGAGACTGAAATATACAGCAAAACTGCAATTAATGTTAACACTTGAGGCAACAAAGCTATGTCAAAATAAATAGCTTTTTTTAAACCTATGACGAGGCTCAAAGACGTCGTTCCACTTGAGTGAACCCAAACCCATGTCATGTGTAAGCGTCTCCATGTTTTTAAGTGTAAAAGTCAGCTGCCAATGATGTTTAAACTACTGTCAGTGGACGTGACTGGAGGAGAGTTCTCTGCTTCTAACACGTGGCATCAATATCAAAGTACTGACACTGATCTACGGAGGCAGATGTCATGAACTCTCCTCCTCGGTTCATTGACAGTATGTTGCACAACAGTTGGTAGCCGACTTAAATGAATGGACCTGCAAACTAGAAGGTTATGGAACGCTTAGTTAGGTCTGGGTTTGCAACTTTTGATGATGGAAGTCCAAACAACTGTATAGGGAAGTGTCCTGCAGTGCTTGGTGGAGGCGGGGTTATTGATCTGTTTCATCCTCTGAGGCGGTGCTGTTGTCCAGAGAATCGTCCTCGTCGCACTCGGCCTCCAACTCCTGCTGCCTGCGTTTCTGCAGCTCCTCCAGACCCAGGAAGCGTTTCAGCAGCGAGCCCACTGCCTCCACATCACTGAGGGGAGCAACAACATGGTGGAAAACGATCAGCTGCAGCGTTCTGACGGGTTCAAAAGCTTCAAGAAACTCAATACAAGGACTGGCATGTAAATCAGACTTCAAATATGTTATGCATGCAGATGCATTAAGGTATTAAAAGCTTTCACTGAGATTGTCTCTGGGGAGATGTCCCGTGATTGTGGGAAAGATGTCAATACTTAAACTATTAGTCTGCATCAACTAAACAAGATCAAACCCTGGAAGGATAATGACCAGCCTCCATATCTGAGGAAGCATCGTAGTGTTGAACGAACCTGCTGTGGATCGCTTACACATTGTGTCAAGTCTACCAGAATAAAATTGAAGAGCAGCATTCTCAGCAATTTGAATAGTGAAAGTAAGCACTTCCTCCTGTACGATATCCGGACTAAACTGCTGTCGAGCCTCAAGAAAACCTCTGATCAGTGAAGCTCATCTTTAAAAAAAATACTTTGTCTTGCTGTTGAACATAAAGGGTAACAATGGGGGGCAATGTAGTCTGATGAAACCACATTAACTCCGATTCTGAAAGATGGAGGCTTTAGGATCAGATAGGTGTGAATAAAGCGACGCATCGGTCATCCCTAATGTCCACCAGGTGGGAGTGGGGTGTGGTGGGAGTATGATGATCGGGGGTTGCTTAGGTTGGTTTAGGTTCTGCAACAACATGTACTCAAAAAGCTTGCTCAATCTGCTGTTCAATGAGTTTTTTCAATCGGTAGGTTTTCTTTTTGCTTCTTCGATGCTACTGGTGTATTCCAGCATGACAATACCCGGATTAGTCAGACTCAAGGTGCGAGAGAGCGGATCAGGGGGCCTGAGACGTCATCCTCGCAGAATCCAGACCTGGACCTGGTTACGGGCTTGGGAAGAGCTTACACAGCGATGCAGTGCTCTCATCAATATAAAAGCCTTGATAGAGACACTTGACAGAGCCCTTAAGCCAAAAGTGGTAATTGGTGAGAGTTTATCCACGTTGGAGCAGCAGACGACCTACCTGCGGCCCCCCAGGGTGGCGCTCTGTGTGAGGGGGTAGGAGAAGCCCGCAGCCAACCGCAGCATCACCAGATAACCACGCCCCAAGTAACGCACCTTCTCTTCTTGAACACAGACGTCACACAGCTGCGTCAGATCCAGCACAACTGAGAGACAAAGAGAAACGGGCGTCATACGATATCCTGCACTCTCGCCGCATTAATGGGGTCCACTAACCATCCAAGGGCTTTTACCGACCTCTCTCTCGGCCCTTCCTCCACAATGTCAGCACCAAAGTGTACAAGCTGCAGGTCGTGAGCTCTATCTGGTTCTTGGTTTTGTCAAACACGGCTTCTTCCCACTCCTCCATGTTCTGCATGGCCACAAACAGGCAGCCGGTCACGTAGAAGAGCTTCCACAGGATGCTGTCTGTGGAGTCCAAGCAACGTAAAAAAGGAGGGAACAACATCAGCTGCTGCCATAGGCGAAAGTGGAAGGCCATATTGATAAATGTTTATTGTGTACCTGAGCTGTAGTACGCAGCCGCAAACCCAACAGAAGCTATAGCTGCAATGAAAACAGGAAAAGTTCCATATTTTGGAAATGATGCAGACAGAAGAGAAGCACGATGGATTGTTTTTATTGAAACTTACCAACAAGAAGAGACCAAGAGCGGATACCCGGAGATCTCTTGAGGTGGAGCAGGGTGGAGCTGTGCTCCTCTACTGTCATGTATCCCATCTGAACAACAGCACACATATTAATCCAGTACTTTTATGCATTTAATCACTAAAACTACTCAATAAGGCAATGTCTTGTAATGTTTTGTAATACCATTTTGTCCCACTAGAGGTGCACTTCATTGTGTATTACGACTGTGACTGCCCCTGTGTGGTCAGAACTGGTATTGCTGCATAGTGTGACTTTAACAAACTTTTCTGGTCATTAATTTTCAACATTCAGCTAAATTTAAGCCACAAATGATCAAGTTCACGGCCCGAAACGACAGAAATGGCCTTTCAGTCATCTCTATCTGGGCCTCGGCCAGTGACGGATCACTGTTGTCAGTGGTTTTTGTAACAGAACCAGACTTGGAATATGATATGGCACACATAAGTCAGTGTCAACCACAATCTGTCAGTATTATAGTATTTTTTACAAAAGGCATCAAGCATCAGTGAGAAAAAACTGCAAGCTTGTGAAACTGGCCGAGCCATAATTATCTGATGGTGTATATTTGAAAAAAACTGGATGAAAGAGGCAGGCTGTAAACTGTGCTCATCCTCTAATTGAATCGTCTAATGCTTTTAAGGAGTAATATCGAGTAACAGCACCAAAGCCCACTATTGCTTGCTACTCTCATTCTCTGAGTGTCGTAGAGATACAAAGAGATACAATTGGGGCCAAATACCTGATTTTTGATTCAACTATTCTGGTTTGTTGTTCTAGTATGGTGTGTCCTTATATACATGTTCATAGTTACTTATGATCACTTAGTTATCTGATAAATACTTAATCTCTTCTCTGCTTTAACAATAGCCCTAAGCACATTACTGGTTTAGCATTTGTACTCATTTTAACAGAAGAAAGTCTCTCTTAAGTCTTGATACAAGTAAGAGAAGAAAAAATATATACATTTCTGTCTCTTAAGGGCCAATCCCAATACACCCCCTAGACCTACTTTTAGCACCCACTCTTATTCTTTTAGACGACCGAATAAATGAATAAAATAAGAATTTAAAAAAAATACTCCAGTTCATAATGATGAAAATGGTTGGATGTGATTCACAGACCTGTTAATACTGAATAGGATGCCAGTACCAGGACTGTCTGTGATGTCAAAAGTTTGACATTTTGTACTGCTTACCTTAAAATCGTGTATCCTACTGTGAAATTCCGCCTTATATGTCTAAGAATGGACCATTGGCTCGAGGAAACGCGTGAATTACAAGGAAGTTCAATTCATGTTGTTGCAACAACTGAAGCAACTGTTCTTCCTTCCTGAGTCCGTGAGTTCTGATTGGACGGGCGATCTGTTGAGCTGCCTTCAAAATAAAAGCTTTTGGTGGGGTCGCAAAAATGAAATAAGATACAATAAAAACTATTTTCTTTCGAATGATTTGCAAGTATTTGGTATTTTCTACGACAGGGAAAAATATCAAAATGTTTTATAATGATAATGCTATATATTGGTGTTAGATTTAAAATGTTGCACCCTCTGTTGACCCTCGAACCAAACTACTAAAACTACTGCACAAAAACTACTAATGCAATTATAAAATCATTGTTATTGTTCAATGATTTTATGATTTCATTGTTATTATTGTTCAGGCTCCAGCGGACCCAAGTGACCCTGCAAAGGATATAGCGGGTACAGATAATGGATGGATGGATGTTATTGTTCATCTTTGACATGTCCAAATATCAATGGCACCTGCATCAGGCACCACATGCAAAATACCTCTCACTGTGTTGTATGTTTTTTCACTAAACCAGTGGCAGCATGTATCCAAACTAACATTTAAAACATTTAAAATCCTGAAAAATGTTGAATATTCGGTATATTTGAGCCGAATTAAATTGTTTGACAGACTAAAACTGGGGGGAAAAGTGGAAAAAAAATATTGAGCCACAATATTTATTACATTTAAAGAAAATCTCATAGTTGTGGGTTTTTTTCATCTACACCAGTGTTCAAATTAGAATTGAAAGGGTTAAAATCTGGTAGTTTTGAGTAAAGATGAACAGAGCTGAAGTTATTTGAGAAATTAACTGAAAAAGTGGGGGAAAAATTGATTTATGACAGTTTTTTGCACGTAGAATTTGGGTTCAAGGGTAGAGGGCAGTAAATTGGAGGGATGCAGACGATTTAAACATTCATATTTGGTTTCAATTGTGACTTCAGGATAATTTTGAAAATTTTCAGTCATTGTCCGATTCAATTAATGCACTGTTTTTCATCTTCTGACGCAAGAAAGTTAGGATTAAAATGAATTTGCTAAGAACTCTATAGCAGTTATTCTGCTCCTCACCGGTGGAACAAACTTCCTATAGACCTGAGGTCTGCTCCAACTGTCAGCTCCTTTAAATCAGGCCTAAAAACATTACTGTTTACTGAAGCGTACTCCTAAATTAAATACTTACCTGCTGTACTCTACTGCCCTTACTTTTTAACAACTTGTGCTTTTTATTATTTAACCTCTTTTCTTATCATTTTATTTCATTTTATTTGTTATTTAATGTTTAATTGTGTATTGCTGCTTTTAATGTTGATGTAAAGCACTTTGAATTACCTTGTGTTGAATTGTGCTATACAAATAAACTTGCCTTGCCTTGCCTAGTAGGTAGCTGTTATCGTTTCTACATATTATATTATAATATTATTTGCTCTTTTGTATTGCACCAATCACCACAACAAATTCCTCGTGTGTGCTAAACTACTTGGCAATAAACTTATTTCTAACTTCTTTCTGACTCAGTGCCGGGCCGGGGCTCCCGGTTGGCTCGAACTCAACGACCCTGAAACACTCGAGACAAAGCTTCCGGAGCAGGCGTCCATCCGATGTGCGCATGCGTGGACTTCGCGCCGGGTTGGTTGTACATACACGGGTAGTGCTGGACGTGCACAGAGACTAACCCCAGCTGGGCTTTAAAGCAGAAGATCCTATATTATGAAATAACCGCAGAAGTTCACGCCAGCTGTGGCGGGGATTCCGTCCACGAACGACTCCTTGCTGAGTAAGTCAGCTCACCTGCCGAGCCCTGAGCCGTGACTGGACCTGCTGGGTTTCATGTCTTTGTCCCAAAGAGAAAAGCAAGTAGCAACCGTGCGGTGAGTTGTCTCTAAATGCAACCTTGGACCCTTAAAACCGAGATCCAGCTGGTTGAACATGTTATTATTATTGAAGCCGCACCAGGTCTGTGAAGAAGTACCTGCTCATAAGAGGAAGAAATGCCGCGTTCCATTTGTCCTCGGAAGTGGGGATTTCCCAGTTCCCAGTCGGAATTTTCAACTGGAACGCCCCTCGAAGTGGGATTTCCCACTGGGAAAGTGGGAGAGTCTTCACCACCCCCGAGTTCACATTCCAAGATGGCTGCCCCGGTTGTAAACAGTAGAAGAGAGCTCTGTAAAAATTCGTAGCACTTCATTCTAGTTTTGGTCACACTAAATCAGTCGTATACAAGTATTGTTCGGCATATATATGCTGCTATAGTGTAATTTACATTTTTCATGTGGTATATGCGAACTACAAACTTGTTTTCCTACTTTGTAACCGGAACGCTGATAACTCGGCTGTGACGTCATTCCGAGTTCCGACTTCCGAGGTAAATGGAACGCAGCAAAAGGCCTGAATCATGTTGTTTTTAAATGACACCATTGACCTCAGCTGAAATAAAACCACTGTACGAGTTCTCACTAGACTTCGAAGTAAACATGTTAATCTCTTAAGTTGGGCTCATTACATCTATACAGGACGCCTAAATACTATGGACTTAAAAAGGATTGTGGGCGTTTCGCACAATAGTGGTGGTTTTAGTCCATAATATGATGTAATTGCTTGGTTGCTGATCTATTGAAGCTGTGTATATAATTAACTCGAGACATTAGATTTAAATGTAATGACAGGATACGAGTTAATGTTCACTGTCGG
Organism: Cololabis saira; assembly: GCF_033807715.1. Lineage (NCBI taxonomy): Eukaryota > Metazoa > Chordata > Actinopteri > Beloniformes > Belonidae > Cololabis > Cololabis saira. Next base: position 21,320,495 of record NC_084605.1, on the reverse strand, counting down.
TTTCCCACCGTTAGAAAGCTGTTGTTTGGTGATAAGCGGCTGCTGGTGATAGGACAGTAGGGGGGGGTGGGTGGAAGAGCAGACCCTGGGGGGAGGGTGGTGCTGACGTCACAGCAGCAGGAGGAGGCTCTGCAGACCCCCCCAGGCTCTGGAGGGGCCCACCGCTCCGGCAGACTTCTGCAGACTTCTGCAGGCCGAGGTTTCTGCAGGAAATGGTCAGCACATGGAAGCTCACGGTTCCCTTTTTCCTGTTTTTTATTTACATTTTTCTTGCCATTTTCAGTTGAAAGGGAGCTGCAGAGGAAAATGTCAGAGGTCACCGCAGCAAAGCGCAAAGAGAAGTGCGAGAACTGCACCAAACAGGTAGGAATCTAGCTCTACAGGTGCAGATTTTTTGGGAAATCTCTATATAAATATATATATGTTTGACTTGAACCCGTGGTCGTCTGCTCGCAGTGCAACAAGAAGCAGAGTGATGACGATGCCATCTTAAGCGCAGACAGAGAGGAGGGCAATGGACAGGTAGTGTCTGCTTTTTAAGCAACCATGTTTAACCAAGACAGTCCTCATCAAGTTGTCAACATGACATTTCACCTGATTTGTTGGTTGGTATCTGTTTACTGAGCCGGTGGAATCCTCGCCACCTTTTGACCTGTGGTTATTGCAGCTCGGGGTTGAGATCAGTAATGTGTAACACTAGTAAAGCAGGTTTCAGTGAGGAAATGTGTTGTTTTCTCATCTTTTAGTTGCCTGAAGGCCCCCAGTTGTTGCTGAGCGCGTGTCTCTCCTGCGAAGGATGTCTGTCAGACGAGGAAAGCCTGAAGATCTCTCAGCAGAGTCTGGAGGAAGTGGAGCGGGTTCTGGCGCTCAACAAGGTACGTTTAGGCACAACGTTTTGCATAAGAAAGTCCAGACTGCTCTCCTGTCGCACCTTTGAGCAAGGATTTGAACTTTCACCGGCAGAAGTGTGACGCGTCCAAGCACAGGGTGCTGGTGGCGTCGGTGTGTCCGCAGTCTCTGCCTTTCTTTGCCGTCAAGTTTGGGCTGGACGTCACTGAAGCCGCACAGAAACTCTGCAGCTTCCTCAAGAGCCTCGGTGAGATAAATGTTTTAAGACAGTGTTTTTGTTGTTTTTGGCTTTATTTAATTTGAGATTATCCTGTTCATTTACTTCTTAATTCATTTATTTTTGTTGGACCTCAATTTATGGAAATACAAGTTTCTGCAATGTTTTCTGTGAAGAATCTGACACCCACTCGACTGTGTTGACCTTAACCTCTTTGCTCATCGTGTCTCTGGGTTCTCGGTTGTCCTGCAGGAGTGCAGTTTGTGTTTGACACCACGCTGGCGGCGGGTTTCAGCATCTTGGAGACTCAGAAAGCGTTCGTCCAGAGGTATCGCAGGAGGCACCACGACTCCCATGCCTTGCCCATGTTCACCTCCTCCTGCCCAGGTAAACTTGTTTTCTTCTCCCTCTTTGCTTTTCTTTCTTCTTTGTCCTCGTGTCATGCTGAAATACCCCAACAGCTTTTGTTTTCTTGTCTGCGGTTGCTCCAACGAACACTTGGTTAATTCACACACAAACAAAGCAGAGGGAGGTGAAGCATGTTAGTACAGATAGCGGTGGAAAGCTGGTGTGTGAAGATACAAGCCTCTTCTTAGCCCCTCCCTTATCAGAAATAGCACTGAAGAGCTTCATAGGTCTAAATTTAGTTTGGGGGTTGCAACCATTTATAGGATACTGAAAAGTTTCTGTAGAAGAACATCGGGAATCTGCACTTTTAAAACTCGAGCCTTGAACTGTGGGGGCTCATTTCCTGTGTTTTTGTGTGTGTAGGTTGGATCCGCTACGCAGAGCGAGTCCTGGGCAGTCTAGTGACTCCTCATATCTGCACAGCCAGATCTCCTCAGCAAATCATGGGGTGCCTGGTCAAAGACTTCTTCTGCAAACAGCAGGTGAGCAGCGATCCTTCGTGGTCGCGTCACATTCAGTCGCCAGTGTGTAGCTGGCCCGTGGTGTCAGGGGTAGTCACAGCTGGGATTTGGTTTTTGGTTGGGATCAAACCCGTGTTGAATGAGAACAAAACCTTAACTGGAACCATCTGGGTTTGAAGGATCGAGGTGTCATCATCAGCGATATTGTGTTAGTAACTTATGTAGAGCTGTGGAAAAAGTAATCCCCCATCTGGCAAGAAGAATGATTATATATCATACACCTAATGTACAAGTAGTAAAATTAGATTTTTATCTAAATGGTAAATGGCTTAGTGTGGAAGGGTTACTGCTTTCAGACAAGGACCCTGTTCATTCCCCAGTTTGCAGGAGAGAGAACATGTGACCGTTCAGGCAGACGTTTATATTCATCTACCGTAAATGTAATGGTTTTAGTGCACAGGAGGACAATGACGATAGTGATCAGTGACTTTTGCTGGTAGGTTCCTGTATTTTCGCCGAGAAAAGTAACGGCGAAGTAATCCTTCAGGCTGTTCAATTCCAACGTTATTACTGCTAAAAGCACTGGTATTAAACTGTCCTGTTTTTTCACTGTTCTGAAAAAAGGCATTTGCGGTATGTATGTAGTTGTGGATGTTACCGGCATTTAATTAAAAGTAAAAAAAAAAAAAAGTCTTACAGCATTAATATCTCATGTTTCAACGGGGACACCTGTGACTTATCTATGTGAAATTTCTTTTTTCTTTTAAAAATTAGCAGGTGCGCCCTATATATATGTGCACTCCATAGTCCGGAATTTACGGTAGATAATCATGGCCACCGTTCAGCTTTGGTTATAATAAACCAGCTACTCCAGAAGCTCCTCACATTCAGTTGAAGCTGTCTGCTCTTAACACCTTAATGACTTCGCTACTTCCTCTGTGATGATGATGATCCTTTGTCATTAAACTGTTGTCAAGGTGATGCCAGTGTATTAAGCGTTTGTCATTTGCGACTGAAGATACTTCTGGTGGAACTTGGATCATTTTATTACTCCCGCCATGTGCAATCGGCCCATCTTTTATGAGACTTTGACAGTTTGTGGTCATATTGTGACACGAACCTCAGGAATAAATCCTGGGGAGAAGTGGCAGAGATGGTGCGTGCCTGGTAACCAGGAGCTGGTCTTTATCAACATCCAGAGGCAAAGCGGAGCTTTCTGATGGGCAGAAAGCACTCAAAAGCGGCGGGAAGCCCGTCACCTACATAAAGCGCTGGTAACCGCCACTGAGATGGTGGAAGTGTCGCCCGTCATCACGGAGGGTCTGTGTCTAGTGTTGTTTCTGGCAGCCTGTTTCAATTTTAGTTTTAGTCTAGTCTTTGGGTCAAGCTATCATTTTAGTTTTTATCAGTTTTAGTCATGTTCATACTCATTTTAGTTGTATCAAGTTTCAGTCGACTAAAAGTCTGAGCATTTTAGTCTTATTTTAGTCAGAATTGTCCAGGACCATTTTAGTCTAGTTTTAGTCAAAGATTGTATTTAGCCAAACCCATTTTACAATTCAAACAAGGTTATCTTATTATTATATTATTGTTACCTTATTGACTCAAGAATACATTCATCCCAGATACAGAAGACTCTAATTTGAGTTTACAACATATTTATTTTTCCACATTTCTCCCCGTCTTTTTCTTTTTCGACGACACACTGGGTTTTCTTTTCCACGTCTATGTAGGAAAGTGTATCCAAAGCAGATCCCCGCGTAGCCGGCCATCGGCCCCTTTCTCTATGTAACTTTGTTTTTAATTGACGTGAACCTAGAGCTCTGCGTTAACGGCATCAGCCTCTTAACCTGCAGCTGCATCTTCTGGATCTGATTCCCCGCAACTGGGATGTAGGACGTGACGTCACCAGCAGCAGAACTAAACCAGAGGAAACTACTTTAAAAGTGGATATTAAGGGTCTTTGTTGTAACATTTCATCTCGTTTTGTTCAACGAAAATGAAGAAACACTTTAGCAGAGTTATTTTGTAATCTACATTTTAGTCTCGTTTTTATTCGTCTACGATATCGCATTATATATTAAATTATCATTATGACCCGCATTTTCGTTGCGTCTCGTCTCGTTTTCCTCAGGTGATAAAGGTTCGTTGACGACGATATTTAGTCATCATTTTCATTGACGAAACTTTAACTGTGTCAGAGCTCCTCCTGACTTTCTTTGTTCCCAGCCCCCCAAAAAAGATTGGATCGGTTGTTTATTGTTATGAGGAAAATACGTTGCAGCACCGTCCAGATATTCTGCTTTGTTTCATACATAAAGATTTTCTGCCGTCTGTCTGAAGGTGGGATTTGATTATTTGGGCCGGGCTTTGGAAAAGGAGAATTTAAAGATCGGAAATCAAAGTGAGGTGGACAATAACTACTAACACCTGAAATCGATGTAATTGCTGTGTCATTTAGCGCTCTGACATTACACACTGGAGCACGACATGCTCTGAATGCTGCTGAAAGTTATTCTACTGAGGAAGCTGCTTAACTGAGGGATACAAGGTTCAGACTAGAAAGTGGTTTCAGCCAGATTGTCCAACTCAGACGACCAGTAATGTTTTCAGAGACGACGAGATAAATGACGTTGTTGTGCATAAATGTTCTTTGTTTCAGGAAAATGAAAAGGAGAACACTGTATTCACAAACAGCTTTGCTGGGTGTAATAATAAGAGAGCAGAAAGTCAGGGTCGGCAGGGAATGATCCGGTGTCTGCTTGCCCTCGTTACCGTAGACCTAAACAAAAACTCAAAAATAGTGATAAGAGATGACGGATGCAGCCTTTGTCGAGTCACTTTCATACGTCCGACTGAATCAACATGAAGAGATTAACTCCTTTTACTCCCGTTATGATGCTGCAACCCTCTGAAAGTATCGTCTGCGTATGGAGACTGATTGATTATGGAGTTCATGAACCTGTAAGCTAACACAGCTGGATCCAGTGAGGCACACAGCTGCTTTCCAAGCTCGCTCTTTATCTGATGGGCTCCCAGGTCAGAGGCAGCAGCGCTGGTGTCATCGCTGATGGAGCTTCAGATCCTCACCGTGATTGGTCAGGGCCCACCAGGCGTGGTGGGACTTGTGCCGTGGAGCAGTTGGGAAACATCCCAGATGCAAATGTCCACTTTGCCCCTGTAAGAATGTGCTTACATTGTATTTCGTTAACCTGTGGAAGCTGCAGGTAAATGATCCGGAGGAATTCAGTAGAGATTTGAACCACGTACGGGGAGAATGTTCGGTTTAGAAGTTGAAGTGTGCAGACGAGGACTCACAAGTTTGTGAAACATTCCACTGAAACCCGAGGATGGAGCAAGACCGTTGCAAGACCAGACCACACTCCCCGTGGGAGTGAAGCCTACAAACAAAACGGTTCTGCAACGGAAATATTAAGGAGATACTTATTGAAGTATTACAAAAACAGGCAGGCAACCATTAGGTGTCTGTGTGACTTTGTGTCCAAATAGTTAATTAAAGAGGAAGATGCTGCAAAGCAAGTGTCAGACTCTGCTCTTCCTCTCGTCCTGGTCAGGAAATAATCTGGTTTGTTCTTCTTTGTGTCCTGACAGAAGCTGAGTCCAGAGAAAGTCTACCATGTGGTGGTGGCTCCCTGCTTCGATAAGAAGCTGGAGGCCGTCAGAGAGGAGTTCTACAACAGTCTGATGGAGACCAGGGACGTGGACTGCGTCCTCACCTCAAGTGAGATTTAAGAAAATACCAAAGGCCGGTTCACACAGCGGCCCTGAGTAGCGTTTATAGTTTGTGCTGCACTTTAAACACGGTGGTTTCTTTGACCATTTCCTCCTTTAACAGTCTCACTCATGTGAGTCGTATGGAAACCCAAACATCACACGTGCACAGCCAGTACTGTGATGATATTATATTATAACAGGATGCAGATGGATCCTCTGTCCCCTTCATAGTCATTGTTTATGACCTGATGCACGCGAGAGGAGCAGACAGCTGCCACCTGGACTGTCGTTTTTATCTTTCCTTATCTTTCCTATCATGGAAAAGTGCCAGAAAAGCAAAACGAGTTCAGCGAACACACGCAGCAATGCAGGGACAGCAGTTCATCCAGCGTGGGTCTTTAACAAGACCTGTTAAAGCATCCGTCACATTATCATCCTGTTCAGTTTAACTACCTCAGCCAAAGGTTCAGGTTACAGGCTTTTTGAAATCCGTTGGTGGGTACTGATGTAATAACGAAGTGTATTTCACCTTTCAGGGGAGATTTATCACCTGATGGAGCAGAGGAAGGTGGCAGTGGAGGAGCTGGACTCTGTTCCACTGGACCAAGTGTGAGTACAGAAGAAACCTGAGACAAGACAAACACACAGACGAATATGATTGTTATTAATGAAACGTGACACCCGTGCTGGCCGGCTCATGTCATGAGGTCACGTCACTGAGTTTGAACTACACTGCAAAAACAACAGCCCCTCCAGAAATAAGCCGAATATTCCCCACTCCCGTCAAATCCTCTTATATCCGGCAAATATAATTGGCAATTGAATAGAATTTTTTAAACTAGCAAGATAGTCCAGTCACAATACAAAAATTAAGACTAATTTACATTTTTAACTAAGTTATACATTTTTTTTTTGCAGTGCATGAATGAGTAATCTTGATAACTGTATGTTAAAAGGGCCTTAATTATGCTCTTCCTTTTTTTACGAAGTATCTACTTAGATGTGGGCATGTTCTAGCAGAACATAGGCCACGGGAACATTGTGAGATTCCTGGCTCCCTCTTATGTTGGAGTGGGATTTCCTTGTAAGGTCATGGAGTGGGTGCACCTGCAGGAATTTGAACAATCATAAGATGCTCATTTAACTGAACTCTCCCACTTGTTTTCTGGCGGCGTGTTCTTAGTAGTCGCCAGTCCAAGATAATTACAGCTGGGTGCAGTGTGACTCAAGGGCATTTAGAGCCAAAGATGAAAAGAAGTTGACTGGAATGTATAATTGCAGCGTGGGACTGCATGGGTTGGTCCTTAACGTAGCTTTTTCATGCGAGTGCAGGCTGGGAGAAGCTGGAGACGCAGCGCTGGCGAGACATGACGGCAGAGGCTCCGAAGGCTTCCTGGAACACGTGTTAAAGCACGCTGCTAAAGAGCTCTTTGGTCTGGACGTCCAGGAGGTGACGTACAAGACCCTCAGGTTAGAGACGGCCCGCGGTGGACGATGGCGTCGCCAAGTCGTCCATTCATCCGGGCGCCACGGCCTCTTGTCTTCAAACCTGGACAGCCTTTCCTAAGTTCTCCTGCTTGTGTTTTCAAAGGAACCGGGACTTCCAAGAGGTGACGCTGGAGCGGGACGGGGAAACGCTTCTGCAGTTCGCCGCCGTCTACGGTTTCCGCAACATCCAGACCTTAGTGCATCGTATGAGGAAGGGACGCGTGCCGTATCAGCTGGTGGAAGTGCTGTCCTGTCCAGGAGGTAACCTCCAATACTGAAGCTTCTCACGTTTGTTTCAATTTGAAAGTAAAAGCGGCGTTGAACCTTTTATTTTTTTATTTTGTTTTAAACAAATACAAGGATGAACAACAAAAAAAAAAACAGAAGAAAAAATTCACATAAGGAAAATATTTTTCTTAAAAAACAAGAAGAAGAAATATGTGTGAGGAGTGGTTAGAAGCCTATATAGGCTTATATGAAAACCACACCCAAACAATATACTAAAGTTAAAATATTAACAAATATAAAAATCACAATTATATATTAAAGGGGACCTATTATGGCATTTAATGTCTATTTTAAACAGGCCTTGAACAAGCTTTTGATTGTTTTTTACATATAAATTAGAAATTCAGCCTCTGGGCCATGTCTTTATCTTTACCGTTTCTAACCTCCTTCTCTATGAGGGATTCTGAGTGGGCGGGGCTATGATAATGAGGCTCTGTGCTGATTGGCTGCCTGAATGACGCGATACACCGCTACGAAAAAATGGTGGAAGCTCCGGCCGGCGGAGTTAAGCCTGAATTATGGTTCTGCGTTAAATCGACGCAGACCCTACGCCTTAGGGTACGGCGTAGGGGTTTACACCATGTCATGCACCGTGTCATGCATGCGATGCGAGCGAGCGTCAGCAACAAAATCAATTCCATAGCTTTATTTTCTATTGGACTGTCCTAACTGGCCGTGTGCGGCGCGCCGTTTTGAGCTGAACATTTGTCGGACGTCCTGCTTCTATTTTCTTCCTGTCGCTCGTGTTGAAAGCCGGTTGAAAGCGCTGTAGGAAACGGTCACGGATGGGGAACGGCTGATCCAGTTAGTTGAAATGAGAAGTTATCTCTATGATTCCTCCTCATTTCACCACAAAAACCTCAATAAAGTGGCAGCTGGCTGGAGGGAGATGGACAGAGAGCGCCCGATCTCACGCAGTGCGACGCGATAGTCGGACGCTCACATGCAGTTAGGACACGGTGTTTAGTTGTGGGCGTGGCTTGCATTTTGGTTACGTAACGAAAGGGAGCAGAATCTGAACGGCTCGTAGAAGCCACTTCACAATGGACGGCTCATCCGGGCGGCTGTACGGACACTGCATAATTTGGTTGCTTTCCTCCTCTGAGTTGGCAGGCTGAGGGGAGACCACTTTATATATGTTAAAGCAAGAAAAAACGTCCATCTATCCATTATCTATACCCGCTTTAAAGAGAAAACGTGTTTTTCATAATAGGTCCCCTTTAATAGAAAACTGACCAAGGAATGTTTTATACAATGGAAGATGAAGTTTCTTAACCTGTCGGGTTGAATAACTATGAACTTGAGAGTTATTAACAAAATAATATCTAAAACCTTTGGCTTCCTCTTGGTTTCCTCCTCAGGGTGCCTAAGCGGCCGAGGTCAGGCGGAGAGCGAGGCGACGGGTCGCGTGGATAAAGCGCTGGTGCAGCAGATGGAGGAGGTCTACAGCAGCCTCCCGGTGCGACTGCCAGAAGTAAACCTCACCCTGAAAACTCTTTATGAAGACTGGCTGCAGGGTCAGGACTCGCTGCAAGCCAGCAGACTGCTGCACACAGAGTACCGAAGCCAGAACCAGATCCACACGCAGCCCCCGCACATCCAGTGGTGAAGTTTTCTTTCTTGTAACATATCAATAAGCTGGCCACTTCTGATTCTGCATGGGGCCCCTCATATACATTTATATATATATCAGTGAAGCACACACTGTGGACAACCTCAGACTCAATAGATCATCTATTTGTGTGGCCACAGGGGGGCGCTGTCGGTGCTTGTTAAATGTGAACGTGAGATTTAAGGGTTCGGAGTCCAGAAAAATAAACCCTCTCTATTTTAGCTGAGCGAAACAGTAAAGTCAATAAGATGTGTTAATGGTAAATAAATAAAGTAGGAACAGAAGTCATGATGTAAAAGCTTTTCTATGAAAAGATGACGTCCGCAGCATGTGTACGCTGTCTGCTGGTTTCTCAGCATGCAGAGCAATAAACCACTGAAATGTGTCGTCAGAAGCTATCATCACAAACCTGTGGATGTGACGCATGTTTGTAAAATGTCACTGTTTTACTTTGTTTTTAAGCTAACTCCAATGTTCCTCTCAAACAGGAAACTATGCAACACTGTCTCACCAACACTCGCTGAACAGTGTTTTTAATATGATGGTATCATTTTCAGGGTCATTTATGGATTTTATTTGTATCGACTCCTTTAGCATTTACCTAAACATGTGTTGGTTTTTTTTTTGAATAAGTTATATTTTGGTTCATTTTACAAGATGGAGCTTGCGTATCTCGTATCTCACTAAAATATTCCGACCAACAAACCTGGTGTCTGATTTCAGTCTGTTGATGATCGGTGTCTAAGCGTTTACAGATGAAGGGTTATTAGTTAAGTCTTCTGTAAAACACGGGATCCTCTCATTTACACAAAGAGGTAAGTTGTTTTATTTTGGTAATAAAGTGCTTTTAAGGGAAGATTTTGATCATTTTCCTGAAAGCGTAAAAACGTTTGTCTCAGGATGCACAAAGTTGTGCTGCGGGTTGAAGAGTTGTGAACAACGGTTCGACACTGTGCCACACACCAGCTCTTGGTTTATGAAAGACTTGGCACCCCTCCACTTTTCACTTTTCATTCATTCATCTTTTTGTTTTGAGTAAGATCTGTGTTGTGTCTGCTTGACAAGATTGCATCTGCACGCAGATCTCGAGCACCTGAGAACGTGCCAGAGAGGGCTCTGATGGAAACAATGTCCCGGTAAACATTACCTGGGATTTATTTGAGCAGAGATGTTTGCCCTGACAACTGAAGGCTTTTATCATGCAGATCCATTTAGATTTTGAACTGCTGACAAAACACAACAAGCTGTTTTTAAAGCATTTCCATGGGTTGTTTTTGAAGGATTTTTGTCGATACTGGTGGATTAAAGAAATTGAATAGTTCCAGGCTTTGCTCGAGACAAAATTATTTACAAAATAGTTTAAAAGCAAGCGTAGAAAACAGGGTTTTTCCCCAGGACCTATGGTGGTCCTGCTCATGATTCCCCAAATGGGCCCACAGTGGGATCTACTTGTTTTTTAGGTGATGTCCAGTGTATAAACCTATATGAAACCCACTTAGCCCACTGGTATCCCTCATGGGACCGTATTTGGCCCACATCAGCTTCTTGTTTGGGGTCCATAATACTGAAACCGTTTGGGATCAAGCCTATTCTGCACACAAATATCCCACTGTTACAGCAGCTGGAACCCACATGGACGAACTCGCTCAATTTTTTGTCTGCTGAAATATGTTTGTTAATTTCTGCTCGGTGCAAAGGCCATATGTGTACTACAGGTAATGAAATGACTGAAGTTTGTTCTTCCTGCTATAATTTTGTGAGAGTGATGTAGATCTTTTGATGTCAAGCTTCTGCAGCAGAGGGTAAACAGGGAGCCAGTCGTGACGTCAACTAAGAGTTTTTATCTCCCCCCGACACTGATCTGATGCATCCGCCGCGTAATCACACTAACGGCTCCAGGGTTCATCGTCAAAACTGTGGATGAATTCATGTTGATGCACATCAGACATGCTGAACTCAGACCAAACAGCAGTGTGAGGCAAGTTTGTTTTGTTCTGTCTTGGACGTTGGCCATAGAAGGTGAAATAAGGCAATGTGCTTTACAATGAAACCTATTAACTTTCTGGAATAACCCATGTGGAGACTTGTTGACGGATTGATTGTGTCAAGATTCATGTTGGATAATGGTGCATCTTGTTATTCCTGTTCGAGCCAAAGTTTCCATTCCCCCAGCCAGAACGCCTCCAGCACACGAAGATAAGATCCGGCCTAAACAAGAGACGAGGGGTTTTTATGGGGCTCTGTAAACGATCCTTTATGAAACCAGGCACCAGAGTGAAAAGATTTGAGGATAGCTTCTGTCATATTTTCCTTTTTGTCTCCTGCAATTGTCATGATTTACCATTTTATTTATTCTCTGTAAATCAGAGGTGAGCTCCGTTTAGGTGCTCACATCTTTTTTTTTTTAATCGCAATCGGATTTTAAAACCCCAAATCAGAGGAGGTTTAAGCCAAATGAAAATACAATAAAACAAACAAAATGCTTAAAGCCTGATTTGCTTTTTATTTATCTGAAGACTTTATTAAGGAACCAGATGTTGAATTTCAGGCCGGCAGCACAAGCATTGCTTAAAAGGCCGAGACATTGAGGAACTACTTTTTGTCAATATGTGCAAATCTTTTTTGAAATGTTGACCGAAACGTCGACATTGTAAAAATGACGGGAAAGGATTTGCATATTTCTCCTGAAACTAACAAGGTGAAGCGATTCAACACATCTGGAGCAATTTCTGCAAAGGTCACAAGCTGGATGGGTCATGTTCAGTTATTCAGAGGAAAACTTTAGCTGAGTACTACAAACATTTGTGCATTTAAATTAATCTTGTCAATAAAGTTAATTCAGATTCCTTCAAAAGGCCGCCTGGATATCTCCAGGTGAGATACCATTTTGACAATGACATTAGATCCACTGCAGGGCATGAAATGAATCTGATAAAAATATTTACTAAGGCATATAAAAGTAATACGGACAAACTTATTTCCAGAATCTATTCTGCCTTACAACTGGACAAGGGCCTCTCTACAATGTACATCAAATCTAGATGGGAGAAGGAAGCAGACATACTTTTAATCTGTATCAGAACTGCACCGGGCCGTCTGATAACATCAAGGACACTGGCTGAGGAGCAGCTCTGGGGCAAAGTTCACAGACTTACCGCTCACACACACACACATTTGCTGATAACCACACCTCCCTCATTTTCAACGCCTTCCCCGGCTCCCCTCTTATCAGCCCCCCAACACGGTCTCCAGGTTTGAGCGCCACGAAGGCCGCGGCTCTCACTTGGATGCACCGTGCCGTAGTTTGTATTTTTTTTTTAAATTATATATATCTTTTACTTTTTTAAATGTTTACACCCTTCCCTGTGTGTGTGTGTGTGTGTGTGTGTGTGTGTGTGTGTGTGTGTGTGTGTGTGTGTGTGTGTGTGTGTGTGTGTGTGTGTGTGTGTGTGTGTGTGTGTGTGTGTGTGTGTGTGTGTGTGTGTGTGTGTGTGTGTGTGTGTGTGTGTGTGTGTGTGTGTGTGTACTGCTACTAACACAAGAGTTTCCCCATTGAGGGAATAATAAAGGATTATCTTATCTTAAATAATTTACTTAGAGAACAGACCAATTGGGCTGGACAAACAGATAAGTATTTTCTGAAAATACTATTAGCAAGTAGTAAAAAGGCAATAACCAGGAAATGGCTGAGCCGGGAGTGTCCAACAATTTCTGAATGGATAGAAATAGTTAAAGAAATCCACAATATGGAACAACTAACGTTCTCCCTCAGACATGAATCACATAAGGGAAACAAGTACTGGAGGAAATGGAGACATTACTTGGATTGGGGATGACATGCTATAAGGATGTTTGTTTATTGTCGGAGGATATATGGAAGAACATGATGTATGTAAATGCTACATGAACAAGGGATTATCATAGAAAGACTGTTATGGACGCGAAAGGACCCCAAACCAGAGCCGCTACTCCAACCCGCCCCGTTGATGAAGACATTTTTTCTTTTGCTCTAGATGACCCTGCCTACTGTGTTTGTTTATATGTACAGTATTTGTTATTTTTACTGGTACGATGTATATATTATGTAAAAAAAAAGAAAAGTATTCTGTAATGTCAAAATAAAAATAAAGTTTAAAAAAAAAAGACCGCCTGAAGCTCTATTATGCATGAAAGAACCTGTAGATGCATCTTAGGAGGCGCCTGGGATGGACTATTACCTAGTGGACAAAGCATGCTCCAATCAAAAAGTATTCCAGGTTTTATTTCATAATAGTATCATAAGCCCCAAACCAAAGACTAAAAGGACCATCCACAAGTCCAGAGGTGTGTGATGGTGTTCTTGGCAAAGCTCATGAACACATCTGTGATGTTGGAGCCACCTGCTGCCCTCAGGACCACATCTCTTCCAGGGTGCATTAGTCCACCGAGACGAAAAGAACGTCCTGCACACATTACAAGTGGTTAAAGAAGAGCAGGACACGGGGGTTTGAGTCCTGGACCCGGCCCGCCTGCAGTCCCGAGCTGGCCCCAACATGTGGGGACATTTTTAAACAAAGACGTGACTGAAATTCATCTTCAGTTGGTATCATCGGTGCCAGCATCTCTACAGTGTCGGGACGAGGAACAGCAACAATTAAAAAGTAAAACCTTCACTTTCCCAATTTTTCTTGAAACAGGTTGAAAACTTTAAAAAGTAAAAGTGGATCCTTATTGACAGAAGAGATGGAGTTAATGAGAAAAAAACCAAAACATTTTTGGGTTATGGGATAAACTTTATACTATAATATATGTCAAAGTAAACTTAAAAATGTGTACCTTTTTTTTTAAATATATTTGCTGTATTGCCTCATTTTTTTTTACTTGAGGTTAGTATGGAGCCTGTATCTTCAACTTGGGTGAATGCTTTCAGAGCATGCCAGCGCGGCGCTCCACGCATAGGAAATATCCTTGGACCTCATATACACTTTTTACACAAATTTGTTAGTACCCTGCTATTGGGGAAAAAAACTGTCCAGGGCAAAAATGAAGGACCCCTGCCTTTTGGCTGTAGTGCGCCAGGACAGGCTGCAGCAGAACCTCTGACCCTGCAGATGGACGGACGGACAAAATAATACAATTACAAAAAGTTTATTCATGCTCAAAGGGAAACTGATGAATTGGGACATTGAGTAATGGGTAATTGCACCATCCATCCATATTTTTCTGCTTATCAAGGGTTGGTTGTTGGGGCAGTAGCCTAAAGGTCAACCGAGAGACACAGCGTGTCCTGGGTCTTCCCCGGGTTCCAGGAGGCATCCTAATGCCCGAGCCACTTCATCTGGCTCCTCTGGATCAGGGAGCAGGGGCTCTTGTCTGAGAACATCCCTGATGACGGAGGTTCTCAGCCCGGTCAGCCTGCTTGTATCCCCAGAACTGGTTCTGTTGGTCTCCACCCACCGCCGGTCACCAGTCAAGCGATTTCAGTAAGTCCCAGTGAGACTTCTGGACCAGTAAATGGGTATTATGGTCCACTCATGATCAAAGTGCTCCAGATGTCTCAGGTTTGAAGGGTTTCTCCTCCGGACTGCATGTTTCAGATCATTCCACAGATGTTTAATAGGTCACATCAGAGCTTCAGAATAATGTTTGTTCTTAGCCGTTTTCAGTCATGTTGTGAGTCATTTTCCCGGTGGAGGACCCATGACCTTCTACTGAAACCTAACAATGTCGTGACTTTTTTGTGGTAAACTGTTTTGGTGAGTCCTACTGTGCATCTTTCCTCGTCTGCTAGAGGGATGGTGATGTTTTCATCTCTGCTGAAGGATGCATTTGGTGTCCTCTCCTGGGAGTCGGGGGGGCTGACTCAGCTTTTGCCGATATATCTACAGTGCCGCTCTCTGGAACTCCTACCCCCTCAGTTTCACAACCATTCACCCTTTAACAAGTGGAACCAAAGATAAACAACTGAAACTGAACAAAAGTGACTAACGATGCGCTTGAGTGAAGGAACATTCGATAATCGATCTGCGTCTGATATTTACAGTTAACAAGCTTGAAAGTCTGCAGCGGTTTGTTGGAACTGATGATGAAGCCTTCTGAAGAGAACAGGAAGCGTCTTCAAGATCAAAAGAAAAGGAAGTCCAGATGCATTGTGTCAAGCCATCAAGAGTTTTGAACAGGATGAGTAATAGTGTACACTAGCGTTTTTATAAACTGATTTGTTCGGGTGTGTTTAGGTAGCTCGTTTCAAACCTACTCCACACCTGACATCAGCTCCAGATATTTCCCTGCTTCAATCCCTTTACAAAACAAACAAATGAATCAGATCCTGTTTCATTCAGGACTTGAAGTATTTGAACACAACTGTTCAAATACATGTGAGCTGCTAAGAACTGACACTTTGCTTAAAATGGCTGTTTTATCTAAATTACACATATTTTTTGTAAAACCTCTTAAATTTAACCCTTTAATGCTGGACAATTAAAAAATACACAATAAAATCTATCAAGGATTTTTATATATATATCTCTTGAACCTTTGGCCTCAGTTTAGTTTTTTTACAGTTTTGTAATAAAATATTTTTATATCTCTATGAATAAACTGAAATGTATTATTAATTTAGTTTTTTAGTTTTTATATTCATTGTATAAAACTTGTTTTTAATTGTTTTGATTATGCAGTGGTGCAGAAACGTATTGCGCTAAAAGTCTGCACTTCTCTTTTAGACTCTAGACTCATAAAAACTCCAGGGCCTTGGTGGAAAAGTAGGCTACCTACAAAAACAAAATCAAATATTGAAACTGTACAGTATAACGGCTTCATAGCCTTAACCTGTTATCAGTATGATATTGTTGCTTAGTTGTTTTATGATGTTTGTATAGTTTTAAATTGTTTAATGGTCACTGCCACAGTTTGCTCCGTTGTCGTGGCGACCGCTGTAATACGGAGGAAAGCGGTTTTCACATAGAGGGCGTCTCAGAACACCGGCTTTCCCATTCATTGTGTATGTGCTGCGGCACATACACCTCATGGGGTGGACTGGCCATCGGGCATACCGGGCATTTGCCAAAAAAAAAAAAAAAATTTTTTTTTTTTTTTTTTTTTTTTTTTTTTTTTGGCCCGGGCCGGCCCAAAATCGCCATCGGGCGGCCCGATTTTGGGCCGGCCGATTTTTTTTTTTTTTTGGCCCGGGCAGGCCCATCGGCCCATTTGATTTTGTTTTTTACCTGACAACAACTGGTACCACTGGCCGATTGGTTATGATGAGTTAGACTGGTTATGGGCTGAAGTCAGGGCCGCCGCAAGGGGTGTGCGAACCGTGCGACCGCACCGCCCCAAGGGGGCCTCGCACCCCAAGGGGGCCTCGAGCCCCAAGGGGGCCTCGCGCCCCAAGGGGCCTCGCGCTATGGGCCGTTTTTTTTTTTTTTTTTCAATTTTTTTTTTGTTTTTTCCATTATAAATATCAACAGTCACGTTCCATTACAGACCTAAATGTGTACTAGTCTGTGCATATCAATAAATATATGTGCAATGATGCGCGTGTCTGTTGTTCAGTACAACTGCGTCAGACCAAGCGCAGACACAAGGTGCTCTGATCCAGACGGGTGGAGTTGGAACAAACTGTCACACAATGTCGAGAGAACGAGACAGGATCAGGAAATTTCCATCAGGGGATGAAAAAAGAAAAAAAACTAAAGAAAATGGAAGAGTTTAATGCCTCTCTGAAAGGCTTGTTTGATAAATTTGTTACAAAAATCACTGATCCAACCGGGTCTCAAGCAGCCGTGGGGCCCCGCGTCGAGGCAAGCCAAATGATGATGAGGCAGGGGAAGGTATCCAGTATTTTGCTAATTGGAGAGTTAAAATTGCGCATATAGACACCCGATCCGACCCGAAAAACCCAGAAAATTCCGCGCGCGCTCGCTACGCTCACGCGCGAGGGCCCACCCCAGCCATTCCGCACAGGGCTTCGCAAGTCTCCCAGGTAGCTCTGGCTGGAGTAGTCACAACATTAGAGCGCGTGGCTTATTATTGATATTATTATTTATACTATTTGAAGAATGATGAGTTCATATTCAATATCTTATATATTCTATAAAACTAAATTAGCAACTCCAAATTTAAGTTGCTTTTTTGACAGGGACAGTGGTGTTTGGATTCCTGATTGTCACTAAATTTTTATAATGCTGTGATTAATAGTGGGTGGGTGAAATAATACATCAATCTTTTTGGAGAAATGTTTACCTACAGTGATGCCATCGCAGCAAAGACTTTCTGTATATATACATATATTGGAAGAACCCACTGTTTAGGCAATTCATGGTCATTAGTTAGTAAAAACAGAGGCAGCGCTGCATTCCCCCTGTTTAAAATGGTCAAATATGATGATATCAGCCTGAAAATCACAGGACTTATCTGTGGTGGTGAAAGAAGTCAGCAGTATGAATTTGAAAGATGTGTGAGCATCCCTTCATGATAAACAGAGGGGGAACGCATTCTGACAGCAGTATTTCACGCTGTCAGAATGCGTTCCCCCTGTTTAAAATGGGTTAATATATCATTGTAGATATCTGAAATGTTCTTTTTGACTAGGAAGAATTGAATTACAGATATCTGCAACACATATCCAGTCTAGCTATTAAATGTTAAAACGGCTTGCCATACAAGTTTGCTGGTCTACTCAGAAACAGTACTAAGTACATCTATAACGGGACTGGGGGGATGGTTTAGGTTTATTAGACAAGAACATACACACCAACAAGACAGTGTACAAGCGGTGTCACAAGAACGTTTGTTTTCAAGCTTCATTTTCTTTCCATCAATACCTGGTGGGCCGGTCTAGGCTCAAAATGCCCGGGCCGATTTTTTGTCCCAGTCCAGCCCTGGTGCTGCCGCTGCGCAAGGGCGCAGGGCTTTGCGCCGAGCTCGGCGGCGCGCAAAAGGGCGCACGTAGCCGGTGTTGTGCCAAATTATCCTACCCGGCGAATGTCCTACTTTGCGTCACTGCGCATGCGCACGAGTCAACAGCGTCGCCTTGACTAAAACAGCACGGAATCGTCCTACAGATCAGCTGTTTAAGAAGAAAACTGTGAAAACGTTAAGAATTTACTGTTTCCTACAACCAAATTCCAACTTTCCTGTAGTTTACGTGTCAGCTCGCCTTTGTATGACTTGTTTGCTTGCCGGCTTAAGGAGCTAATTAATTGAATATAAACTACCGTGTTGCAACGCCCTATAAGAGATGTAAATATGAGTAAATAGTAGGGTGGGGTGTAGTGCAAAAATAATAATAGTAATAACAATAGTAATAATAATAATAATAATAATAATAATAATAATAATAATAATGCATGTATTGCTGTCATATATGTTATAATATTTGCATGATATACAATATGCTATAATATAATATAATAAATAATATAATAAGTCTGTCTGTCTTTGTCAGAAACCTCTGTGCAGCACAATACTTAAACTTAAACTTAAACTTTATTTATTTATATAGCACCAAATCATACAGTATGAATGCAACACATGGTGCTTTACACACAGAATAAAATAACAATCAGAAAACACAATTTAAAACATCCCATACGACCCCTACCCCCACCCCCCACGCGTACATACACACTCACTCATACTCATACACATGTGCACACACACACACACACACACACACACACACACACACACACACACACACACACACAGTGGACTGGTGACATGGCTTAGCACTAACGATCCAGGTGAGGAAAACACTACCTATGGGTGGCCGTCCACACTGAGAGGCATCACCGACCATGACCACAAAGAGCATCGCCACAGAGACCCCCCCAACCCGGACAGACCGGGGCAGACCCCACACAGAAGGTGGAGTCCCACCCCCACTACCCAGGCCTGAGGGATCCCCATGACGACACCCCCATGGGCGGAGCAGGCACACCTCCCAGTGTGGACGACCCCCCTGAGGAAACACTGGAGCTAAAAACTAAAAGATTAAAAGAAAGTATGGTAAAAAAAATGCATAAAAGTGTAAAATTTTAAAGAAATCTATACAAAACTTAAGATGAATAACAAATAACATAAAATAGAATAAAAGTCATTAAAAATGGATTAAAGGTTTAAAGATAATAAAAGAGCTAAATAAATAAACACAATAACTAGATGAAAAGACTAGGTAAATGAGATCAGACAGCAGGATGCCAGTAGCTGCAGAGTTTTGGTTATGAAGGTATTAAATCATTGTGATCTGTTTTATTCATTTGTTTAGCTGACTATAGATTATTAACAAATTAATGTCCTCTTCTTCCAACTTGGTGACTGTGAATGTGGATAAAAACACTGCGTTTCAGTTTGCAGAAAACTTCCTCACTGAGGAATCCACAGAGGTCGTCACCACAGCTGAGGCTGTGCATGATTACAGGAAGCAGATTGCCTGTAGCCTGCTTCAAAATCTGGGGCAGTGTAAAAATGCTTGGATAATCAGTTGCCACAATGTGGTATTTACAATGACTACTACAACTACTGTTTTTTTTACTGTACACATAATAAAGTGTACTTTTAAATACACATTTCATAATGGATGCTTGATATCTGTAGGTGCGCATGCTACAAAATGTAGAAATGTAAGAACAACAGAGATGCCTAGGATTTTTATATATATCTTTTGAACCTTTGGCCTCAGTTTTGTTTTTTTTACAGTTTTGTAATAAAATATTTTTATATCTCTATGAATAAACTGAAATGTATTATTAATTTAGTTTTTTAGGTTTTTTTTCATTGTATAAAACTTGTTTTTAATTGTTTTGATTATGCAGTGGTGCAGAAACGTATTGCGCTAAAAGTCTGCACTTGATTTTTTCTCTTTTAGACTCTAGACTCCAGGGCCTTGGTGGAATAGTCCCTACAAAAACAAAATCAAATATTGAAACTGTACAGTATAACAACCTTACTTCATTCCTGCATGGTTGCATATTTGAAGGAGTGGGAGTTTTTTTCCACAACAACCTGACCAAAACTGTCAAGCTCTTTCATGAATCCAAAAGTGAAGGTTAAGACATTACTGGCTTATTGTCTGTCATCCTGCAGATGATTTACTTTCTTGCATCAGTGACTTTCTCTGGTCAGAGTCCTTACAAACACCAGGAAACTGGACCACATCACACCAGTCATGAAATCACTACACTGGCTTCCAGTGAGTCAAAGGATAGAGTTTAAAATCTTACTGCTGGTCTACAAAGCACTGAATGGTGTTGGACCAAAAAACATGCTGTTATTTCCCTATGAAGCTCCCAGACCCCTGAGGTTCATCTGGATCTGGTTTGTTGTGTGTCCCAAGAACCAGAACCAAGCAAGGTGAGGCAGCGTTCAGTTATTCTGCTCCTCACCGGTGGAACAAACTTCCTGTAGACCTGAGGTCTGCTCCAACTGTAGATCCTTTAAATCAGGCCAAAAAACATTACTGTTTACTGAAGCGTACTCTTAAATTAAATACTTACCTGCTGTACTCTACTGCCCTTACTTTTTAACAACTTGTGCTTTTTATTATTTTACCTATTTTCTTTTCATTTTATTTGTTTTTTATTGTTTAATTGTGTCTTACTGCTTTTAATGTTGATGTAAAGCACTTCGAATTACCTTGTGTTGAATTGTGCAAACTTGAAAAACTTGCCTTACCTTTCCATTGAGCAACTTGTCTGCTCCTACTGTACCCTCCCTCTCTCCGTCACGTCTGCAAGGGTTTTCCCCTCCATAAACTCCACACATATATAGAAGCCCTGGCTTCTGGAATTGTCATGAATCCTTTTGTTTTTAACATCCTCATCAGCTCAGGAAACCTGTGCTCTTCTTTACTTCTCCTCCACAGGTAACGATTTTTTATTTTTTCAATTCAATTCAATGCAATTTTATTTGTATAGCGTCTAATACAACAACAACAACAGAATACATGCACACCTGGTTAGTCGTCTTTGCTTCTTACAACCATTGTCAGGGAGAGCGGATGAGGGATGTAATTCTGTTTCTGCATGTTTTATTTTCGTGAACCTCTTTTAATGAGGAAACTGAAGAGGACATTTAAAAGTAGGACCAAAAAAAACAACAACAAAGAAGCGTCAGAATTGTTACGATGTGGTAATTTATAAAAATGAATTTCAGACTCGACACACTGCCAGATGTTGGAAGCTGCCATTTACTAATCTACTCCTTGTCAGAAGGAAATATATAAAATATCTTACAATGCTCGAATCGTCTGACAAGGAGCTGCTGGGACTTGTTTATCTTAGAGATGTTAACAGACGTTAAGTGTCTGCCAGGGGTCACAGTAAAGACTTGAGTCAGAAAATGTTGGAATGCCGATGAAATATTTTCGTTTTTACATTTACTTTGACTTGATAACTGAGATAATTCATGATTTCATGATAAGCTTTATTTTATTTGTTTATATGTACATATCCGTCCATTCCTGCAACTCTTGTTCAGTAATTTCAGTAATTTTACTGTTCTTGTGAACAGTAAAATTTCTAGGTGTAATCTTGTAATTACACCTGGCCTCAGGACGGGATGAACATGAGGCGTCTCCCAGCATCTGTCAGGTCATGTCCAATTGATACCCTTTTTGACTGTATTTTAGATATAAAGTCATGGTTGGCAGATAACTTTCTACAGCTCAACCAGGACAAAACAGAAGTTTTCATTAGGTTTCATCACCTTAAGAACATAGCCAGAGTCCGCCCATTTCTCTCTCGGGAAAACACGGAGGTGCTGATGCATGCTTTTATTTCCAGTCGTAAGATAAGATAAGATAAGATAAGATATTCCTTTATTAGTCCCACAGCGGGGAAATTCGCAGTGTACAGCAGCAAAGGGGATAGTGCAAAACAAGAGGCATCAATAAAAATAATAATAATGATAAAATAATAATATCAGGGTATGACACACTATAAACAGTACTGGTATATACAATAATAATAATAATAAAAAATACTGGTATATAAAATAGATAACAGACGGATATTTACATAATTGCACGTTGCAGTGAATGATATTGCACATTATTTTCCAGTATGTACATTTATTGTCAGGTTGTTATGTATGTATATGTATTGATTAATGTAATGCCCTGCTTTCTGGTCTTCCTAAAAAGAGCATTTCTAGTCTCCAATTACTACAAAACTCAGCTGCACGTGTGCTGATGAAGACCAGAAGGCGGGCTCACATTACACCAGTTTTAGAATTGTTGCATTGGCTCCCCGTGTGCTTCAGGATCGATTTTTAAGGTTCTCTTATTAGTTTTTAAATATCTTAACGGTGTCTGGCCTTCTTATCTGTCTGATATGCTCTTACCCTATAAACCCTTGGGGACCCTGAAGTCCTCCGGCACCGGCCTTTTAATCATTCCCAAAGTCAGAACCGTAACCCACGGTGAGGCATCATTTCACTACTATGGCCCACGTCTGTGTTTTTAAAAGCTCAAGACTCACCTTTTTAATTTGGCTTTTAGCTAATTCCTTTTAGTCTTTCTTGTGTATACCCTTGTTTTAACTAGCTGTTCTTGTTGTTTAAACCCAGGTTTTATGGTCTTACAGTATGGTTTTAAGTTGTTCTTATGCTTGTTTTAGCGGGTCTTGCTTCCTAGACCTACTTTTAGGATTTTATAAAGATTGATTTGATTTGATTTGATCTCTGTTTTGCACTCCTGGACAGCATTAGTTGACTCAAACTGGTTAATTCCAAAAGGGACAAGCGAGTGAAAAGAAAAAAGCTCGGCAGCTGGTTGGTCGGCATATGTTGAAACTGAAACAAAAATGACACGAAGACTTACTGTATAACCGAGCTCTGCAGGAACCTCGGGTAACCGACCCCAGAGCTTGGTCACAGTCCAGGCAAAGGTGTGTAGTTGACCGGTAGTTAGTCAAGAGTGGGCCGCCATGCTGGACGCCATCCAAGCATGACCTCCAGACTCTTCCTGTTCCACCTGCTGGTCTATTTGCACAGTAAACAGCACCATAAGCCTTTTTATATTTAAAATAAGCCCTTTAATATTTAAAATAACAGTAATAATGCACTGTTTGGTCTTTACTTTTAACCGGTAATCTCTTGATCCTTTGTCAGCTGATTGATTGACAGCTGTTGATTGGCCTTATTGCCTCATTGCTGAGGTATTGACCTGCTCGTCCAGTTTAAGCTTCTTATCTTCACAACCTGAAGTAGCGCAAACATTTTCGTTGATATTCTGCACGGTAGAATTTTCTTTTCTAGTATTTTAATATTTATTCATTTTTTTGCGTTAAGTTGAACTTTTTGGCTTTTAACGTTCTTGTTCTAAGGAAACCAAAAGATTTGATTGTTCTTTTAAAGACCCAGTTCGAGTGTCACTTTCTGACCAAACACTTTTGCTCTCTAAGGCACGGTTACTTAACTTTTGCACAACTGAAACAAAAACCGAGCGTGCAGCCGAAGGAAGATATAAAGATAGATGGCCAATACAAATAAACTGTGCAGAGGTTGAAAAAACCGGATCAGATTCCGATAATGACCGTTTGACAGATGATTTAAAAGAAAGTGTGACGTTTTGGGAGGCAAAATAAGATTATAATCTTTATTTTTCAGTATATCACATGAAACACACTGACGTGGGTCCTCTGCTTTTAACCCATCAGTAGTTACAGCAGAAGCTGCATTTTACTGGTGAAGTTTTATTGTGCGTTTCCAAGCCTATAAAGATAGGAAAAAAGTTATATCTGTATTAAATAATTTAGGTAAATGTCATGCAGCGATAAAATACACAAAAGTGGGGTTATAAAAATGACTCAGCCTTATATTTAATTCAGTGAGATATTAGTCAGCGAACTGAAGTGAAACTGAAACAGTTACAGATTTATGTTTGTCATTTTAGTTACGATTACAAACGTTTCTATATTATAAACATTCTTGTCAATACTAAATATTGTCTTGACAAAATATGTCTCCTGATCATTCAATCTGCTTTATATCTATGTAAGGCTAATGATCACGCTAATATTTTGTTGGAGCATCTTTGGCTTTGAATACGTGGCTGTTTTATAATCTTTTAGAATAAATATTTTTTTAATTTACACTCAGTTTTTATTCTGCACAAGTCTGCAGATTTCCCAACCACCCTGATTTACTGTAACGCAACTCAGTATTCAAATTTGAGCCTAAAATCTTTATCAAAATGGAGAAAAAGCTGTCTTTTCATTTCTGCTGCAACTTTTTTTCTCCTCCCTGCCTCATACAAGCCATTACAAAATGAGACTAGGACTTCCAAAGAAATCTGTCACGTTTTTTGAGTTAAGGTCACAGGTTTTCACAGCTGTGGTAGTTAAGTTCATGTTTTATTTTGAAACTCTGTGTCCTTATGTTTCAGTTCTGTCTTGACTTCCCTTGTTCCCATCTGCCCTGATTGTTTGCACCTGTGTCTCGTCAAGCCTTTTGTGTATATCTTGTCTTTCCCTTGTCTCCTGCTGGTCCGTACTGTCTCCTCTTTCCATGTGCCATGTCTGGTTTTTGTATTTTTTGTCATGTTTAAGCACTGGGGTGTTTTTCTTTTGCAATCCTGCTAAGCAGTGCTTTTGGGTTTGTTCATGTTAATAAATCACTTTCATTCCTGTCTCTTACATCTGGGTCCTACTCTGACCTCACAAACAAAATCCAAAACTTCCGTTGACAGTTTTGGCTCCAGAAACAAAAATGTCACAGTGGTATGTGCAGGAATGTCTGCTGGTTGAATGTGGCCCATAAACTCGCCACGAAAACCCGGCCTGCCACTCAGACATCACCTCAGACCAGCAGCAACACTCCGATATCTTCCTCTTACACATACATACCTCTTTGATTAGTCATAAACTTTTCAACAGTTATCAACAGACTAGAAACAGGTCATAGAAACAAACCCATCACTGGTTCTTATCTTGTTCTAGTTCTGGAAAACACTGAAGCCTCCAGGATGTCCTGCTTTTGGACGTATTTGAGTCTCATCGCTGTCCTGCAACACAGCGTCTCAGCGGATCAAGGTGAGTTCATGTTGGTGATGCAACTAATAAAAGTTAATACATCTAGACCAGCGGTTCTGCAACGGTCCAGCTTTGGGACCCACCACCAGCCCTTAAAAGGAACCCTGGCTATTAAGACATGTAGGTCTTAAAAGATAAATGTTGGTATCAATTATAACAATGTGATATAAAAAACCTTTTTGATGTCTTCGTTTATATAAAATTTGAAAATATAATTTAACATGTAGGTCGCCATTGTTGTTTACATTCTGGGTAGTGACGTCAGACGGTGGCTCCTGCTAACCCCGTACACTGTTTTGACACCCAGAAACAGATGAAAACACAGCTAAACAGGTGACGGCGCACCAGAAACACAGATGAAAACACAGCTAAACATTAAGGTGACGGCGCACCTACAAAAAAGTATAAAAAAAAAAAAAAAAGTGCCGCACCATAAAGCATGAACTATAAAAACACCATAAAACTCAGATAGACTAACCGACCACACGTTTCAACTAGCAGATAGCCGATGCTACAATAAAAACCCCAGCCAGATCTGGCGTCATTAAATTAAATAAAGATGTTCTTGCCTATTTGAAGCGAAGTCTGCGCCTCCCGTTTCGTCAAAGTCCCGGGCCAGTCCCCTCAGCCTCTGGTCTGTCATCACCCAGCACCGAAGGCGGTTTTAGGGGGGGGAAGGGGTGGGCTATGCCCACCCAAACGTGCCTCCTGCCCACTGGCGTCTCCATCCCGGCGGCGGCGGCGAGAGCGGATGGCGGAGAGCGGATGGCGGTGCGCTGCAGGCTGAAGAGCCCCGGCTACGCCGTCTACGCCGTAGGCTACGCAGGCTACGCAGGAGCCTACGCCGTCTACGCCGTAGGCTACGCCGTAGGCTACGCCGTCTACGCAGGAGCCTAATGCACTGGTAAGATGCGCACGACATTGATCATTTTTGCAGATCTCCCGTGTATCACAGAACTTTGATCCAGTTTGCCTGAACCGAGACGTCTTATGGGCTCCCTCGTCAGCCTCCACAGAGGAGAGTGCTGCTCATCTATGTTTTGGATACCTGTCCCAGTTAAACTAACGCGGCTTATCTTCCCAGAGCCACCACTCTACGTCATCGCCCCCAGAATGCATTGCGCAGGTAAAACATGGCGCCTCCCGCAGGTCAAAATATGTGATAAACATTGTAGATTTTTAAAGCAATTAGATTATTTTATGTGTTTCTAACAACATATTTTAGTATAAGAGAACAATTGTGGCTAATTAGGGACTACATGTCTTAATAGCCAGGGTTCCTTTTAATGTAAAAAAGTGCAACATCTGACAAGTTGCTCCAAAAACACGGGATGGAGTTCCAAAAACACCTGAGACTTTTACCTGAAGTGAAGGCCCGCGACCACCAGTTAGGAATCATTGATCTAGAGTCACTGGTTCAAACAGTTTTGGTCAAATAACCTCATTTGTTCTTGTTTGTCTCATTCAGCAGTGGAACTGAACTGCAACAAAACTGTGAAAGTCCAGGCCGGAGGAACAGCAACGCTTAACTGCTCGATACATTGGAATGAGGATATAAACACCAGCAAAAATCTAACATCTATCACCTGGACAAACTGCGGAAAAAGTGAATTATGTCACAGCAACATGAAGAGATACGTTTTTGAGTCAGATAATCAGACTTACGTGTCACTGACCATCTCAAACGTCTATGAAGCTGAAAATGTCAACGTTGATATTGTGGCAGAAAGTGGCATGGATGATAAATGCATCAGCGTGGTGGTGGTCAACGGTGAGTAGATTTAAGCATCTTTTCTGTTTGCAGCATGTTTCTCATTCAGACATGAAGAGTAAGTAGTATTTAATACTAGCATGCTTTGTCTGACAGGTACAGATCCAGCTACATCTTCTTCGTATGAGAACCATGACAACCCAAAGGACGATACGGTTGTGATAGCCAGCACGCTTTCCGTTTTGGGTGCCGTCCTTGTTGGGGTCATTTTGTTTGTCCTTTACAAAGTTAAGACAAGAAACAACCATCGCAGACTAGAACAAAAGGAACCTCAACCCCTTGTCTGACTGATATTGTGTAATGTCTCAGGTATCCCTCAGTATAAGACCATCAGGCAAGGGACATAGCGAGGAACAGCAGCAAAATGAAAAAGACCCTACAAACATAAAATCACTAAATGAATCAATGACTTAAAATCCTCTGGCCCTTAGCAGGCCTTGAACTTAGAAAACCCTCAGGCAAACAACGACGCATGACATATCGGTGTCATCATTTATTGGACAAAAACTGAAGTGTGAGAAGTTCGGTACCCCCTCACTGTCTCCATGGAAACCAGGAGGATAAGTAGCAGCTAGGTTTTGGTTACTGGCCTGGAGCATCCAGGTGTCTGTTAACAGACTACCAAAGAGGGAAGACATCAGCAGTAATCTTAGAGAGACAATTATTTCTGTATGTCCATACTAATACTAGTATTATGTATGTTAGCGATTTCCAACGACACGCCATTCATTTTTCTACACTAAGAAAGATGATTCCTAATTGGAAACCTTCAAGGCAGTTGCCAGTTTTCTCAGGGGTCCCCTTGTCCCAGCAAATTCATCTAAAATGTACAGAAAAAAAAGATCTAAGCACTACACCCGAGAGTCTGCAGGTCTGATTTGGCATGTTAAATGTTAACGTTCATGATTACACATGGATGTTTTGAATAAAGCCTTGTGTCTAAAAGTACAACATGACAGAACCGCTTCGGTTTGCAGAGATGCAGCTGAGCAAATCAAAGGATCTGTACAGCAGTGAGATCAAAGTGGAGGTGTGAGTTTGGTGAAAACCAACGGGTTCATAAGCACAAATACCTCGTAACAACCATCAACCGTGGTGGTGATGTGGGCTTGCTGTGTTACAGATTTATTCTAGAGTCCATCAGTCTGACAACTAAAGTCTGGCTGAACTTTGATCATGCAGCAAAGCAATGTTCCTAAACACATGACCAAATCTACGAAAGAGCAGTTAAAATGAAATATTTTTAAGCTGTTTCTACTGGGGGTTGTTTTACAAGCAGTTGGGTGGTGGGAAGTTTGAACATTTTTGCTCAGTACATGGGGTGCTTTGTCAAGTGTTGTTATTCCGCTGTACTAATACAACAACTTGTAAAGGCTGAAATTGTAACTTGTTCTTAAAATGTTATAGCAAATATTTCCAAGTTCACCTTCATAGTAGTTTAAAGTGAAAGCAGCTTAAAAGTGTACATGTGTATTTTATTGTTTGTTGAGCTCAAAGGGAAGGACAGGAACCTCATTCGAGGCCTGTATGTTTTCAGTTTAACTGTTTAGTGTGGGACGTGGTAACGTGTGTTGCGCTGCAGTTGGTCTCGGTTAAAGGGCTGTGCCCCCTGGGTGTGAGCTGGCGTTTTTAATTTAATCAAACATGTTTAATTTATGTCAGGAGCAGTCTGTTTGTCCTTATTGTGTACAAGGAACAACTAAAAGATGTGCAAGAGGTTGGAAATGTGGGTTGCATTGTTAATCTGTTTCCAAAGTGTTCTGAAAGCATAAAAGTGAATTGTGTACAGTATTTAAAAACCCTGACTCATGTCCTGGATATTCTGACTGTATATATATTATGGTGCATGCCAATTCATCCTTTTTACAAGAAACTGTGATTGAGTGGTGGAACATGTTTTCAAATAAAATCTGTCAAAAACAAGTGCTTTTGCATCTTTGATGTTATACACCACAGCATAAACACTCCCACACAGCTGATTTAGTGTCAACAGCAGCCAGTACAGTCACATTTCCTCTTTACATCGCACTTGAAGCATCCGTGAGACGGTTCCCCTGTTAGTCTGTCTGCATCTGGAGCATCTGCTGCATCTGCAGCCGCCTGTCTGCAGCCCTGCGTGCAGGATGAAAGGCCGCTGCTGGAGCTTCGTGTTGGGATTTCTCTGCATGCCCGCTGAGGTGATACTCAGCGCCTGGACAGGTGAGTGTGCGTTTATATGCAGGAGAAACAACCAAAATGCATCAAGTTTAACGCCCTCAAACTATAGATGTCTTCTAACGTGAGTGTCAGTCGTCTTTTCCTGTTTGGCTTCTGCGCAGTGTTTGAAAAAAAGAAAATTGAAAAGAAAAAAAGTTGATACATCAGGGAAATGCATGTTAATGCAATTCATTTAAAGAAGTCTAACCTAAAATATAAACTCATCCTGGTGGTATTTCTGACTTTCTTTTCTGTATATTTGATTTTTCCAATGAAAATGGCAAAGTCAGAAGTGAAAACTGCTTAGGTGGCACATCTTTACTAGTCTTGAGTGTAAAATCTTTATCTAAGTATTTCATTTTCATTTCATTTTTATTTATTCTGGTCATGGAAATATGCAAAGAAAAAAAGCAAGCAAGTAAAATGACAACACAATCAAAAACATATTCCAGAACCAGAAAGGAGCAGGAAGAATAAAATCTTATTATACCTGCCCCTCCCTCAAAAGAAAACTGAACAATAATAACAGATGGTCTGCACAATTACTTAATTAATATCACAAGAAAAGAAAAACAAGAAAATAAATTGTCTGTCTCCATACGCATATATTATATATTTAGACTATTTCATACATACATTACTATTTTTTTCTCTTTAAATTTATATTTAAACTGAAATATGTTTATACAGCACTTTAAATCATAATTTAATGAATTCCATAACTTAATTCCAACAATTGAAGTGCTCATCTGCTTTAAGGTTGTTCGGGCAAATAAATGTTTAAAATTAAATTTTCTGCGACTATCTTCTTTGCATAGTATTCAAAATAATTCCGGCTTCAGGACACACCGTCACCACTTACAGTATATCAACTCAGTTGAAAAATACTTTATTAATGACAAGCCGAGACCCAAATCAAGGACAATTCTCAAGCTCTCAAAAGATGGTGCAGTTTATAGCTCAGGTTGTACAGAATGAACAGTGCTTTCATGCACAAACCTGAAATAAAAAAGTGCATGTGGTGAGAAGTGGTACCATAGAGACTCAAAAGTACTTCAGGTTAGTACTCACTAACTGAACGTATAACAAACACTGTACTAGTAAAACTATTCAGTCACATAATCAGGCTTTGCACATAAAGCTGACATAATGATAAAAACCCTTCTGTAACAGTCAGTTTTAACAGACTCAGCTAATACTCAAAATGAAGTACCTTTACCTGAGACAAAGGCCCGTAGCACACTGAAAACGGGTCAGTGGAGAATCAAGCATTACTGTGAAAAGGAGATATCAGAGGAAATAAAGTGCACCTAGTTTCAGCCTCTACTTACCTCTACCTCTACTTATTAATCATGACAGGATGCTTTATTGCTGTCCTCACCTTTTCTGCTTTTTGCACCACTGCGCTTGAGTCTGCGTCTAACCCTCTACTTCTCCCCCACAGTGTCACAAGACCCCGCAATTACTTCTGACGTGAGAATCAACTCATCTCTTGAAATTAAATGCTCCTCATCCAAATCAGACGTGGTGGGGTTATATCTGCGTAGGCTTTTCCAGGACAAGGACATTATGTTCCTGTCCTTGGAAAATGAAAGGGTCGACAACGTCATCATAACTCCGGATTTTAAGGGGAGGATAAACAAAAACCAAGGCCTGCAGAAGCTGGGGGAGCCGTATTGGATCACATTTAAGCTTTCTCTGCTGAAGCTAGAGGACTCGGACTTGTATTATTGCAAGTGGACAAACAACAAGTTTAACCACCAGTCGAGCAACGGTACCGTCGTCATTGTCAGAGGTGAAACAGAAGCACACAGACTGCATCGAAAGACTTCTGATTTGAGTTGCACTTTTCTTAACCTTCTCCGTCTCCCTTTCCCTTTTCCCCTCGTAGAGAGCGGCCCTCCGGAACGATGTCCTGACTCTATCATTGACATTGTCTTGATTTGTCTGAGCATTTTAGCTTGTATTATCATCCTGTCCATTATCCTGCTGATGATTATGAGGTCCAGAAAAGTAAGTGTGAAGCTGCCTCTCCTGATCTTACAATAATGCATGAACATGGGTGATGAGACTGTGTTTGAATAAAGGCTCTTTTCTCTTTTTTTCCAGTTTAAAAAGAAATTCACACCTGCCAGACACGTAAAACCCGTGAGACCTCCCAGACCCGCAAGACCTGTGAGACCCCCCAGACCCGACGGACCTAGTTGCTGCTGTTCCCCTCAACTACCCAGAAACCATCCTTACTTAGTCACTTCTATAAACAGTCCTAACCTTAGAGCTGTCATGTGACGTCCAAAACAAGAGCAAGGCCGATGATAAGATAAGATACTTCCTTGTTTAGTTATTGCAGAAATATAACTGAAACGTCAGTCGTTCTTGTCAGTTGCTCATCTTTTGTTTCATTTCCTTTTTACGCACAATTGAGCTTTAAATCTGCAGAAAAAGGCTTGAGCTACCACATCCTGGCTGATGTTGAATAGTACAGGTGTGGCACACGAACGAACACTGCACAGCAAGCGTTATTTCCATCCTTTGCATGCATACATGCATTATCTTGACCCCATCGGGTTTTTAAGTGATTTGAACACGATTTTGTTACCTTCTATGACTAATAAAGAATTGTGAAATTGAAAAGAACCACACTTTTCTACCTGTTTTGATTCTTGAAATGTTTATTTCTATTGAATAAGATGAACCTGTGATTAATGTTTTATTTTATAGTGATGCACCGGTGAGATGTATAGCATTAAAGGGGACATATGTTGATGTTTGAAGTGACAACTTACTCAAAACTTTTATAAATATCCAACATCTCCAACTTTATCTCCATCCATAATGTGGCATTTGTTGTTCTCCAGGTTCTACATCCTACTTTTTTTATCGGGTAGAATTCAAACAGGAAGACTAACTGCACTTCCATGAACAACCACTAGGGGCTGTCTTCAAAAGCAAGTCAATCTTCGACACCCATGTTAAAATGTCCAACTTTGCAACAGAAATAAACATATTTACAGCCTGTTTTTGGTCTCCATAGCTAGATTTCTGCGTGAGGTAAAGTTATATACAGCTTCAAATGTATGCATAATTATGAGCATAGTCTTTTGATTGATGGCTAGTATTGCCAATGGCTTGCTGTCACCACTTTAGCTACGTAGTGTCTCGACTTCTCATCTGAGCTGTAAGATCTGACAGAGCATTATTTTTTCTTTTTTTTTTTAAAGATTTTTGTGGCTCTAGTGGCCTTTTTTCAAGTTGTAGACAGGAAGGGGGTAGAGAGAGAGAATGGGGATGACATGCAGCAAAGGGACTCAGGCCAGGACTTGAACCTGCGACCACTGCAGGAGGACTGTAGCCTCAGTATATGGGCCGCTTGCTTAAACCACTGTGCCACCGAGCAGCCCGACAGAACATTATTTTAAAGATAATGTGGCTTGTTGTGCTGATAAATATACAAACAGACCACTGCAACCATGTCTGGGTTGACCTGGAAGGATAAGCTCATCAGCTTCTACATCTTGCAGCAGCTGGGTCCTCCGGTAAAGCGACTTTTGCCTCTGATCATTTCAGGACTCTTCCAAGTTGACTAATCAGACCACTCACCCACAGTAAAACAAGAACTAACAGAGGTCCAGTGGGATGCACAGTCACCGGGATAGCAAGGCTACACCTCAATCTGCAGGCGACTGCAAATAGCTCTCCTAGACTTTATTTTGGTTATGGCAGTACTTTTTGCAGAAGTAATGTCTGGTAGTTACACTTGAAATTAGGAAATGAATCTAAATTCATATTCATCAGCATCATAAGTTACCACAAGTTAAGCCAACCAAGCTTAAATTGCTAAATTGTGGTAACTGAACTACAGCAGCTGGATTTCAGCTGGCTCAGGAAAAAGAGACTCCAGAATATATGTTTACAAGTTTTCTACAGACTTTCTGTTTTCCCTTTTGTTATTGCACTAAAAATGTGCACTATTACAGAATGGATGTTCTGCTTTCTTTCTATTGTTTTATATTAATTTATATAATTTTAAGTTAAGCAGGACAGGTTTCTGTTTAAGAAAGATACTTATTTTGATCAGTTCATTTTGTTATTTTGTATTAAAGTGAATTGCTGGATAATAATTTGTTTTCCATGTGTTCATGGCATTCAAAAACATGCATCTAATTCAATTCAGGTTGAGTCACATAGTAAAAAAAATTGTTTCACTCACAAAAAAGGGGACTAAAAAAATTCACCGCCAAGAAGGGTGAAGGCAATTGGGTTGGCCGGCCCTGCCGATGAGGTGTCCCTTGTTTATTTTACAGGGATTTGGCAACCTACTCCAGAAGCACTGGTTCTTCGTTGAAGTGGATAATAAAAAATATATAACACTAAAAGGGCATTGAAATGGGACCAAATGTGACTTTGCAGCCTCAAAACCAGTTGCTTTAAACATAGATGTAAAACATGGTTAAATGGGACTTTTGTTCCGTGTCCCTGTGACAGGCCTCATTTAAATTATTGTAATGTTTTATGGCGTAATACATATCCAAGTAATGTTGACAAATTACAGATCTTACAAAAGAAAGTGATCCGAGTTATATCATGGAGCAAATTTAATACTCCCTCTGATCCTCTTTTTTGTGGATATAACCTTCTGAAATATACTGAGTGTAACATTTTACACAATGCCTGTGTAATGTATAATGTAGTGTTTAGACTCAATGATAGACTCTGTCATCTCATCTCCATTTATGCTCCCACTCATGAACACACCACAAGGGGAAAACAACTTTTAAAGGGAAAGAAAAGGAAACTGAAATGTACAAGTTTCAGTGTAACCTGCAAAGGTCCAAACATTTGAAATGAGATTGATAGTACTATAAAAGGGTCTGGATCTCTCTCAATTTTCAAAAAGAGACTAAAACAAAAATTGTTATTAAATGATGTCTCTTCTTATTAAATTATGTTTATGTACCAATACCTGATGTATTATTTTTACAAGAATATCTTTGTATCTAGGAAATCGGAGGAGGTCTCAGGGTTTTATTTTTTTTTTTTTTTAGGTTATAAGGTTATTATATGTATATGTATTATATGTGTAAATTATAGTTGTTTTGCTGTGTGACTGGGCCCCTATTCATAAGCTACAGTTAGCTTCTGGGGAGTCCAATTTTACCAATTTTTTTTTTTTTTACCAATTGATTGATTTTTATCTGTATTAGTGTTTTTAAATTATTTGTATAATAAACTCTGTGAATTTGTAACAGGTTCAGCAAATGTCACAAACATCTACATGGGAAATTGTATTCACTTTTGAAAACTGGCCACCATGTGTGACCTTTAAAGCTCTATGTTCGGCCAGTTTATGGCGTAAGTAGGTGCAGATTGTGCAGAACTGTCGCTGGAACCTTCGTGCTGAAACATTCGTTCTCCTCGGGCTGTTTTTATTGTGACACAAACTCCAACCAGGAAACGGCTGGAAAACGGTTTCTGTCCACAACTCAACCATTAAGTTTTAAAGTAAAAGTCAAAGAAACTCTTAACAGGTCCGGCTTGTCAACGATCAAACGGAAGGCTGCAGGGGCCGTGACACACACCCAGTCCTCTACCTTGGCTTTTAATCTCCGTCCTGCTTCGTGACCGTCCAAAGCTCAGAACAAGGACCGGCTTCGTGGAGCAGCTCCACCAAAACAGCGTTGTAGTTTCATCCTTAAACAGGTAAATGATGAGCGGCTACACGCTGCTGAAGGTGGTGACGTCAGGAAGAAGCAGATGGACTAATCGAATTCTCCAAGGTACGTTGCCTGGCAACCGTAATACTTGTCTGAAGCCGATAGAAAAGTTATTTTTTATTTTATTTTTCTTTTGTCTGCATATATATTAATGGTTAATACCAAGTTTGATAAAAACCTAAAGCATATATGTTTTTTTTCCTTCTATATATATATATATATATATATATTTATTTATTTTTTTACTTTTTACTGTTTTACCCCCTTCCATGCATGTGTGTGTGTTAAGTGTACTGCTGCTAACATGTGAGTTTCCCCATTGAGGGAGTAATAAAGGATTATCTTATCAAACAAGACAGGGAATTTGACTCGGTTATTTCGCTCACTGTACAGTAAATAGACAAATGACAGCTCTTATTAACATATATACAATTTTTTTTTAAAAAAGAGTCAAAGGTGCAGCATTATGAGGCAGACATGGTTATTGAAAAGTGCATTGTTACAGTACCAAGTTTGGTAAAAAAAAAAACTAAAGCATATATATACATTTTAATATATAATCTAATCTATAATGCTTTTTATATTTTTTTATGATTCATAGAAACATATGGGGGGGGGGGCAGATGCTAGTCTGAAATGAGAGAAACACAGGAAACGCACAACGGGCACACGAGCCTTTGATATCTGCAAGAGAGAAAACAAACAAACAAACAAACAAACAGACACGAGAACAGCCAGAGACACAAACAGCAACCATTTCATGTCTCTGAATCTGAATCAAGACTAGGCTACTGCGATTATCTGTCCCCCAAAACTGTGGAGTGAGTCTGTAGGTGAGTGAGCAGGTGTGTATGACTGTGTGTGTGCAAAGTGAAAACAAGGCTTTACCTGAACAGTGGAGGAGGGAGAGCACAACCATGCCACCCGAAAGAAAAGTTACTTAATGAAGCTATTTAGTACTTAAAATGACATAACTTTTATTCATGGAAGTCTTTCTATTTCACTTAATGATTGTGAGCTGTGGTTTTATCTTGGAAGGGATTGTCACAGAAATATCTTATCACAAGTTAAACCATGCTGTTATGGAATTCGTCTATCCATGTTAACATAAGGCATAAGTCTGTGGTTAATCCGCTCTCTTAACTATGTAGGCATTTCTGGGTGTAGAAAGGCCTCTTTGTCCACCGGTTGTCCAAAGGTGTGTATAGTGGGAAGTGGTCCAGCTGGCTTCTACACGGCGCAGCATCTTATCAAGGTGTGTTTTTCTTGTTCTGATAAGCAAATATAGTCATTTGTGTAAGATGTGAATTAACTCTTCTGTCATTGCATATATTTAAAACAAAAATCCCATTATGGTCTTGTATCATCTATTCCTATGCACTAAACCTCATCAATGGTAACTGAAATAAAAGATATTTAAGTTAAAAGTGTTTCACATTCACGGAAGAAAGGTTTAAGAATTAGTTTTACATTTTTTTCTATGGATCCAAAATTAGTGGACTATAATATCTAAAAAGATCAATTGTGTTTCATGGACAGATGTCAACTATTTCTTCAGTTTGCCTTCATCAGTTAAACAGGAATAAGGTCGGAAATTGACTTAAAGTTCTTAATTTTGCTGAGAACCTGCAAAGTTTGGCCGAAGAAGCTCCTGGTACACGTGAAACAGTCTATTTTTAGGCCAACAAAACAGATAGACTTTACTGAGATGGCCTGGCTAACACCTGCCTAAGAAGTCGCAACTGAATGTTGTATGTAATAATACCGTAATAATAAGCCTGCCACAAAAAGAAATACATTTGATAAATGAAGTTCACAAAGTTTGTGAACTGGTCCAAAGTTTGGCTTTGGCATGTGTTGTACGAACCAAATCTGGCCCATTTTTTTATGAAATCATTTTGAAGCTTTGTGAAGGTCAGAATTGGGCCGTATCCAATGAATATGTGGCCAGGTTTAGGCAGCCTCACTCACCTTGAGTCAATGTCCTCCAAACAAAACTGCAGATATGCATCAAGTTTGGGCCCAGTATTCTTTGTCAGCTACATTTCTTCTTACCTATTCACAAAAACCAGCTTGCTAATGTATTTGAGGTGAGAAATAAGCTGTATAGATATAAAATCTTTATATATTTTACATCTACAAGGCTTAAAAGAAACTGCTTTAGCTGAGATACTACTGAACGTCCTATCTCAGTCACAGGATTTGCTGTTACACCAGCAGTTTCCTAATGGATGTCGGACAGATGTGGGTGAGAACAGTTCATTTAGACCTTGTTGATGTAATATTTATTCTTTTTTTGTGGCACTCCTGCCATACCGTACTGTTGCAGCCCCACTAGAGATTATGAACATAAACGCTTAGCTCATGGAAGAAGAATTAACTAAATCAAATAAAGAGCTTTCAGCTCATAACGCAACACAAACCATGCACAAGCCTGTTGAGCAGAAAGAACAGATTAAACTTGAACACCCAGATCAATTCTGAATTATTTTGACAGACAATGTTCCTGTCACACTTTAACTGACCCTTTCAGTTGCCTGACGGATGCACATTCAAGTCACAACAGGTCTTCTGTAAGTAGGACAGGAAATGAAGTGTAGACCAAGGTAGCATTTTTTTAAATTTTTTTTTCTCCTACCAGGGCATGTCATTGCACGCCAACCCTTCATGCACATTATGCTCACTGTGTTCATGATTTTGACATAAAATATCATTTAAAATGTAGTTTCTGTTTTTCCTCTGAGGCTCGCCAAGATGTGGAGGTTGACATTTATGAGCGGCTGCCTGTGCCCTTTGGCCTGGTCCGGTTCGGAGTGGCTCCGGATCACCCTGAAGTCAAGGTGCGGGACAACAACTAATGCTTTTATCTGCAGGACTTCAACAGTTACTCATGTCATTCTTGGTTCATGGACATTACCTAATTGCTTTTATTGGGGGAAATAGATAAATAAAAGGCTTGGTTCACCCGTAATCACACTGCAAGTAAACTGCTGACAATAACAGTGGGGAAAAAAACAGATCGTGAGTGAGACTGAGAGACTCCCATTGTTTTTAACAGTCTGTGTGATATTAATGTGTTTTTGACTTGGAAAGCAAATGTTAGAAGCTTAGAAAACGTTTAATTAAGATGCTGAATAACGCCTAAGGAAAAAAACAGGCGCTTCTCTAGTAAACAAGTGCAGATTTTTCCGACAACCATTCCAACATTTTTTTCCTTGAGCCATGAAGATTAATGTTCCTTTTAATGATCTGCGTGTGACAGCTGAGCTGGTTTTACCTGAAAATGAAAACTTGTGCAACTTTTAACCACTGGCAGCAGGTGGTTGTAGCATGAAAACAAGCTCTGGGGGCCAAAGAAGAACAATATGAATCATGTTTGGGGCACACAAGGCCACGTTTAGGCCCCCACATTCAGGAAATGTATTTCCATCTGAGTTTCATCTTTGCTTTGATTTAAATATCAAAAACAAGACTGAAATCCTTTTCCTTCTCATCCTCAGAGACGTGACGTAAAGATATAAATTGATCTTTGAAAGAGTCAAGGTTTCATCCTGAACATGTGAAGGAGTATTTTAATAGTTGTTTTCAAACTTTAGCTTCAGTAAAGCCTCTCATTACATCCACCACCGTCACCAGTGGTGTACCTGTTTTTGTTTTATTTTAGAGAAGGTGGAGGCAGTATTTTCTCAAGACACATGTTCCTGAAACACTGCCAAAGCAACAAATCCATTGTGTGTGTGTGTGGGTGGTGTATGATGTAACAGTATTTTAAATAATATCTTGTAAAGCAGTTTTCTCCAATACTAGTGACGTCACCACGTCTGCCTCTGGAGACGACGACTGGACAGGCGGGACGTTGTCATTCTCTCAGCTTGTGTCTTGCATTGCTTTTTTTCATTTTCACTGATTCCTACGTGCTGAACACCATTTCCTCCGAGACTAATTGAAAAAACTTGTTGTAAACAGTGATGTAATCTGTCATCTGATGCAATCGATCAATGTTTACGGAGTCTGTGGTCCAATTTGGCCTAAATCTCCTCTTTAAAAACTTTCTCCACAGAATGTCATCAACACTTTCACGCAAACAGCTAAACATTCGCGCTGCAGTTTCTACGGCAACGTAAACGTCGGGGCGGATGTGAGCGTGAAGGAACTGCAGCAGGCCTACCACGCTGTCGTGCTGGTAAGAACCCGCACCACCAAGTCACCTCCAGATAGAAGGGCTTCGTGGTGTCTGCATGGTGACCCAGTTTCTTTCACCACAGAGTTACGGGGCAGAGGCGAACAGGAGCCTGGGCGTGCCGGGCGAAGACCTGGCTGGTGTTTACTCCGCCAAGGACTTCGTGGGCTGGTACAACGGGCTGCCCGGCTGTCGAAAGGTTCGTGGGATAGGTCGTGGTTCCCGTCTCTGATCATCAATCAATCAGGATGAAATAGTTGATGATCTTGTTTTTATTTTAATGCAGCTGAGTCCAGACCTGAGTTGTGAAACGGCCGTTATTCTGGGTCAAGGCAACGTGGCTTTAGATGTGGCAAGAGTCCTGCTATCTCCCATCGACACCCTGAAGGTGAGGAAGATGCTGAGGGGAAATAAGGAAATTATTAAAAAATACAGAAGTCAGTGGATAACGAGAAAAAAAACACATAAAAGATGAATTCTCATTCAGTCAGATTGTTAGATTCTCTTATCGTGATGGTACCACTGTGTGTTTATTATAATTTAACCAGTTAGCCAGTTTGTGGTCCATGGAAAAATGGCAAAATAAAATCTAGATACACACAATAAAGTGATCCACAGGAGACTGGTGATAATTATACTGAGACGACACAGAATAAAATACAGTAAAAGTAGCAGCAGTACTAAAATAGTATTTAAAAACAGTATTTTTCAAGATACAAGAGTCAATCCATTCATGCAAAAAACCTTATGAAAGATGAACAGGGTTGGAGAAAAGGCCTGGTTTTCTGAATTTTCTCAATTTATCACATCTGTGTTATAATTTGGCTTCAAAACGAAACACCCACAAAAAGGGTGGTGGCAAGTTTTGACTTTGTCTCCTTTGTTTCCATTTGTTTAGTTTTTTTTCTTGATAACATTCATGCCGCCTTTGCAATAAGTCACAATGATACTTGTGAGCTGTGGTGTTAAAACTCTATAAAAGAATCATGTTAAAGGTTATTTAATTTAAACATGAGCTCAACTCACCAGCTGATTCTGTCAACCACAAAAACGTCACCGTCAGATGAAGGTCTGCTCAGTTTCACAAGCCTGCAAATGACTTTTAGTCAACTTCTTCTTTTTTTTTTTGTAATTTACTGTTTATTCAGTTTTTTTCACAAATACATGAAAACAAAGACAAACACTGAACAACCA
The DNA here is from genome assembly GCF_033807715.1 of Cololabis saira. Classification (NCBI taxonomy): domain Eukaryota; kingdom Metazoa; phylum Chordata; class Actinopteri; order Beloniformes; family Belonidae; genus Cololabis; species Cololabis saira. The sequence continues at coordinate 21,280,369 of NC_084605.1, read as the reverse complement.
CAAGTGAACAGGGAGGACTACAGGCAGATACTGACTAGCAAGCTATACACTGTACCGTATATAAAAGTGAGTATAACTATACGCATGTTGTACACCACTGAATGTTAAACTATAAAGAAAATAGAAAAGCAGAAACAGAAAAAAAAGAAAAAGTATCCACACTGGCTTACTGTAGGATGTCCAAATAAGCCCCCCAAATTTTCACATAGACATCCTCCTTGTTTATCATTCTATAGCACAACCTCTCATAAGAGGCAATCTTGGACATCTCATTAAACCATTCCATCATGGATACAGGTACTTGTATTTTCCAATGGCGCAGTATTATCCTGCATCCAGTCATTAGAGCCGTTCGACACCATGAAGATTGGTGGGCATTTAGCCCGCTTCCCTGTGGTACCACACCCAAGAGACAGAGTAAAGGTTGGCGTACCAGAGCAGTGGTCAGCAAATTGTTGATAAAAGACACTATCTCAGACCATAAGGAATCTATCATGGGGCATGAGTATAACATATGTAACAGAGTGCCACACTCAGTGTCGCATCTCCAACACACATCTGAGTTTCTAAGCCCCAACCTTGCCATTTTCGATGGGGTCCAATAAATCCTATTGATAATTTTATAGCGCATCAACCGTGTCTGCATTTCCCTTGAAACTTTGTACCATGACTTTATTACTTCTTCCCACGTTTCATCTGATATAATTTCTCCCAAGTCCCTCTCCCAGCATCTTTTTAAGCCCCGGTAGCCCGGGGGTTGGGATTTCCGTAAAATACAGTAAAAGCCTGATGCTTTAATTGGGAAAACCTTTTCCTGTTCCACTCTGGTTTGTAATTCAGTAGTTGGTGCAAGTGGTGACATTTTAAGACGTGACAGAATACAGCTCCTTAACTGTAAATATTTCCAAAAATCCTTATGTTGGAGACCATACTTTGCTCTTAGCTGTTCAAAGGAAAAGAGAGTGCCCCCCTCAAATATGTCTCCAATGTAGACAATGCCTAGCTTGACCCAGTCAGGCCACGAAAATGTCTTTTTACCTATCTTGAGGTATTTATTATGCCATAGGGAAGTTTGATAAGTAAAATTTGTTTGTAAGCTAAGGAGTTTTTGGGAAACTTGCCAAGTCTCGTGAGAAAATGCCAGTACCGGGTTATCATGAGGAATCTTACCACTAGTTTGAGTGAAAACGGCCTGTGTCGGGTATGGGTAGGTAAGGGCCCCTTCAATAGACACCCAAGATGGAGCTATATCTGTAGGGATGTATATCTTGGATAACTGTTTAAGACAAAATGCATAGTGATACCAGGCTATGTGAGGCAGACCCAGGCCTCCATCTTCTGGAGCCGCATAGAGTTTTGTTTGATTTACATATGGTTTTTTGCCTGCCCACAGAAAACCATAAACCGCTTTATTATATTTTATTAGTGTAGTACGTGGGAGATTTAGTGGTAGCATATTATTTATGTAATTAATTTTGGGAACAATTATCATCTTCAAAATATTTACCTTACCCAGAAGTGATAAGCCTAATTTAGTCCAGTTTTGGAGTATAAGTTCTATTTTCTGAATCAGGGGGAGGAGGTTGACGTCCATAATATCATTTAATTGTGGGGTGATTTTTATGCCCAAATATGTAAGACCTGAAGGCTGCCACGTAAACTGCCAACCCGTTCTGACAGCAGGGGGACAGACCTTAGATAGGGGCATGGCCTCAGACTTCGACCAGTTGATTTTGTATCCAGACACCAGTGAAAAAGAGTCGATCAAGGTGAGAATATGAGACACTGTGGTTGATGGACGTCTGCACAGTAGCAAAATATCATCTGCATATAAAAGCAATTTGTGCTCTTCACTCCCAGTCTTAATACCAACTATATTTCTATTTTGCCTAATGGCAATAGCCAGCGGTTCCAGGGCCAGGGCAAATAACAGGGGGGATAGGGGACATCCCTGCCTTGTCCCTCTATGAAGCTGAAATGCAGTAGACTGTCTGCCATTTGTCACGACTGATGCTTTGGGGTTGTGATAAAGTAACCTAACCCAATTAATGAAAGAATTTCCCAGTCCAAATTTCTCCAGCGCCTGAAACAGGTATGGAAACTCCACCCTGTCAAACGCTTTCTCCGCGTCCAATGAGAGCGCTACAGTTACATCTGGTTCCCTCCCAGCTTGCCACATCAGATGAAGAAGCCTGCGGAGATTATCAGATGATGTCCTATTCTTGATAAAACCTACTTGATCAGGATGGATAAGTTTAGGCAATAACCCTTCTAATCTAGTAGCTAAGATTTTTGCGAGTAACTTAGCATCAACATTTATTAATGACACTGGGCGATAATTGCCACAAAGTTGTGGATCCCTATCCTTTTTGTGAATTAGAGTTATTATAGCTGTCTGCATGCTATCTGGGAGACACCCTCTCAATAGGGCATTATTATAAATTATCAATAGTCTTGGGGCCAGAATATCTGAAAAGGCCTTATAAAATTCTGCCTGAAGTCCATCTTCCCCTGGAGATTTTCCACTCTGTAATTTCTGAATAGCCCCTTTAATTTCCTCTACTGTAATATCAGCCCCCATTTGTTCTTGTTCATCCTGTGATAAAGTTGGGCAATTCACTGTAGATAGAAAAGTGCTAATATCCTGAGAAGCAGGTTCATCTGATTTATAAAGATTTTGATAAAATGTGAGAAATAAGTTGTTGATGTCCATATTATCCGTTTTCAGTTCCCCCCTGTCATTCTGTATTCCTGTTATAAGTGATTGTGTATATTGTTGCTTCGCCCTCTGTGCAAGAAACCGTCCTGTCCTTTCCCCTTGTTCATAATACTTCTGTTTACTTCTGAATAAGGAATATTCCACTTTTTTCTGTAGTATAGAATTATATTCTAGCTTTAATTTACTCAGTTCATGAAGTGAAGAGTGGTCAGAGTATATTACGTGCCTATTTTCCATTTTTTGAATGTCTCCTTCCAATTCCTGAAAACGATCGGCCGCTTTCCTTTTTAGAAATGAACAAATTCCAATGAGCCGGCCTCTAATGACAGCCTTAAAGGCATCCCACTCCACAGCTGGGTCTGATGCTGTGCCTTCATTGGTCCGCCAGTAATACATTATCTCCCCTTTAATAGATCGTACTAAGTCTTCGTCTCTGAGCATGGATGTATTAAATCTCCACCTACTGGGACGTTTTTTATTTGCTTGGCCTATGGATAGCGCCATCTCTACTGGAGCATGGTCTGATATTAAAATTGTGCCTATTGTTGTTTGTGCTGTAATAGAGATTAGTGATTTCGAAATTAGGAAATAATCTATTCTGGAATAAGAGTTGTGTGGGTGGGAGTAAAAAGTAAACTGTTTATCTGAAGGATGAAAAAATCTCCATACGTCCTCCAAATCCAGCTCTTCCATCAATGTGTTAATTTCTTTCCTTGCCTGTGAAGGTCGTTTTATACCCCCTGTGTATGTTTTATCCATGATGGGCACCCTTACACTGTTAAAGTCCCCACCTAAGATTATATATGGATTTCCAAGGCCAGCTATTACATTGCTTACCCTCACAAAAAACCCTGGCGCTTCCATTGTTGGTGCATATACATTCATAAGCGTATACTTAATGCCGAGCAGCTCGGCCTCTACTGCTATCCACCTGCCCTCTTCATCTGCTTGTTGTCTGAGTATTTTAATATTAAAGTTCTTCCGGATCAAGATGGCTACTCCCCTCTGGCTGGAGGAACCCGCACTGTAAAGGACTTTCCCAACCCAGTCTCTTTGCAATAATAATGAATCTTCTTTCTCTAGGTGTGTCTCCTGCAGGAAAGCTAAATCTGGATTTTTCTGTCTCAGATACCACAAAATTTTCCTCCTTTTTAAAGCTGAGTTTGCACCCTTAACATTCAATGATATTAGTTTAAACAAGTCACCCATTAAATATAACTATGCCTATAATAGGGTAAGTGCTAGTCAAAAAAGTTTTGAAAAATATAATAACTCCCTGTCCTGTTAGTCTACTCCCTTGTGGAAAAAAGAAACATAAACAAAACAAAACACACTTATGAAAATACGTTGTACACAAATACAAAACTGTCAGGAGGCCACAAAGAACATTAGGCTCTCCTGCACTACTAAACCTGCTATAGTGCATCCGCATGATGGTGTCACCGGCCTGTCCCGGCTCCTCACACCCAGCCCCCTCCCCTTATGTATCTATAACCAGTAACAATAGCCAACAATAACATGATGCCACTTGAAGTAGCCTGCCTTTGTAAAAGTCAACCAACCAAAGCCATACAATTTTTGATGTCAGTCAATCTTGATAAATGAGTTAAATAAGGTTAATTAAAAGTAAATAATGATTTTTTCTTTTTTCCCATTTCCCTCCTCTTGGGAAAAGGAGAAAAAAAGAAAGAAGAAAAAACAAAACAAAAAAAATATTCCCAAACTTTCAGAAAGACTGACTGACCATAATAAACCTGCTCATCACACTGCGTGGGCGGAGTCCTGCGCTGTGAGGAAGGCAGTCACTGCGCTCGGTGACGTGAAGGAATGCCGCTGGTTATTTATAGAGCACTTCAGCGTGGCTGGATACTGCATGAAGTAGCGGATCCCGCATCCTCTAAGTTGCTTTTTCACATCGTCAAATTTCCTGCGCTGTTGCAGCACCTCTTGGGAAAGATCCTGGAAGAAGGACAACTTCTTGTCCTCCCACTTGACCGTTCCTTTTTCGCGGGCCGCTGCGAGGACCGCTTCCCTCGCGCTGAATCTCAGGAAGCGGATGAGAACGTGGCGAGCGCGGGCGTCCCCAGTCTGCCCGACGCGGTGCGCTCGTTCAATTTCAAATCCAGCATTCACATCCAGCCCCAGCTGCTCCGCCAGTAACCCAAGCACGAAACACCTCAGGTCTTCACCCTCTGCTTTCTCAGGAATGCCCATCACACGCACGTTGTTCCGTCTGCTGTAGTCTTCTAAGTATGTGACTTTATCCTGAAGTGCTTTAAGGCTCGATAAAGCCGAGTCCATGCCAGACTCTCGGCTGTTGTTAGCATCTTCCAGATCTGAAATTCTGGTTTCAGCCTCCGACATCCTTGAACCCAGCGACTCAACTGTATTTTGCAGCTTTTCCATACCCGTTTTCATACTGCTGACATCTGCCGCTATGCCTTTCAACAGACCTGTGATGCTGGCGAGCTCAGCCTTAGTATCATCAGGTGTTGCTTCGTCTTCCTCCATCTTATTTCCAGACGTCGCGTTCTTTTTCTGTTGCTTTGCCGTGCGAGTAGGGTTGTTTTTTTGGTCGGTTGGCATATTTTTTCACGTTGTTGATTAATATATCGAAAGGGTCCCGTTTACTGGAATTTTAAAACATATATCGGTGTAATATAGGGGAAAGTAAGGTCCAGCTGAGTGGAGCTCAAAACTATGCAGCCATGCTGGTGTCGTGCCTCCCCGGAAGTCAAGTCTTAGTCAACTTCTTCTGATCGTTTCTGGCTGCTCGGCTGTTCTGTAAATATTTACAGCATTTATATTCATTTGAAAAACTTGTCACGGCTCGTTTGTTCTGTAGTTGGTTTGGCTGAAAAGTGTGTTTGTGTTCTTTTTGAACACACAGATGCTCACTTATCAAACATACATCCATTGAATCGCTTACCTGTGATTAATGGTGATAAAAGTCACATTATTCTGTCAAATGTTTTCTTTTTGTTATACATTAATTTCAAGTGGTGTTCTACTGAAATCACTGTTTACTGACCCGTCACAAAGCTTGAATTTAATCTGCTCTCTTTGCTTGAGTCAAGTTAAATGGTAAAATAAAAGGTATGCTCCGTGTTAAAAGATCATTTATCAATATAACATTATCATTTTTATTTTAGGAGGTTGAGATTGAGGTGGTTTATGGTCTGGCCCTAAAAGGTCCTCTGAAGGTTAGATATTTAAGCCGATTTGATTTTAAGGATCATGACTTTCTTCCTCACTTTAACCACTAAACTCACTAAATGGAGGCTAAACATGTTGCTCTGAAGTTTTAATGTACTGTATGTAGTTATATATAAATGATTGAAGCACATCTGAGGATCGCAAAATCTAATAAAGATCAATAATGACATGTTGGCCTCACAAATTTGACAGAAGAGTTACAGTATCAGTGACTGTATTTCCATTAAGGTTTTCCTGCAAAACTTAAACAATATTTTTAAAAGTCGATAAAAGCCAACTGTGTTTGCATTAAAAGTTTTGTAGGAGATGTTTTTCTGAAGCATGTTTTTGCTGTATCACTTGAATTTCCCTTTAAACATCAACAGCAAACAGTTGATGAAATGTTCTGAAAGCTCCAAAAACCCCATCTGATCGTCGTAGGCGTCGTAGATCGTCTTCGACTCTTTTCCTCCAGGGAACGGCGTTGCTCGCTCACCCACGTGCTTTGAAGAGTTTGGCTTTCAAAATCTCAGTGGGGTTTTTTCAACATCTCTTACTTAACTTTTAATTATGAGAACCTTTTTTCCCTCCAAGAATAATATGAACGGATGCCCAGAACCTCTTTCATGTTAATTTCTATTGCTGCATCTGCTCCTGCCATCATTAGTGTTACTCAACAAGGTCAACGGGTTGGAAAAAGGTAAACCCCTCCTCCACAAACACGGAGGCGGGCGCGACCGAGGAGTGTCTGGGACCACGTAGTCCTCGATTTTCCCAGAGTAGAAGATTCAGATCTTAGGATGATTCACACAACTGTTGATGAGGGACACGAGGCCAATGACTTCTTTACCTCTGCCTGCTAGACCTGTCCAAAGAAGCAAAGATAAAAAAGAAAGACAACTCTGACTTACTTTAAATGAACTAGCTCATTTGGTGACAGAAAAGTAAAAAACATAAATGCCTGCCACCCCTCAGTTATCAATTTTTTATATTAGAAAGTCTCATTTATGAACTTGTATAATGTTTTTTGTTTTTTTGGGGGGCATTTTACAGAAAACTGACATTTCTCAGCCGGCTCTGGACGCTCTGGCAGAGAGTCGGGTTCGCAGGGTGCTCATAGTCGGCCGGAGGGGACCCAGACAGATCGCTTGCACCATCAAAGTGAGTGTCGAAGAAAGAGGAATTATTTTAACTGGCTGTATGTTCAACTTCCAGGTTTTGTTTTTTATTATTTAATGGCCATTTTTCAATAAAATCAGCTGTTTATCTAGTTTCTCTGTTAGTTTTAGCACAAACGTCCCATCTGAGAGGCGGATGTGGTGACAGTGATGTCAGGAGCCTTGAGTTGGGCAAACGCAGCTGCAGCCGCTAAGATTCAGCCTGATTGGATTGATCGGCTGCAGATCAGAAACAGCCGATGGTCTGATCTCCAGCTGATCTCCAGCTGATCAGAACTATAAAATATATGTCTCTCTCTACCCCCCCCCCCTTGATTTTGATTCTGTCAAGGATCATTATATAGATTAGATTTATATTTTTAAGTATTATTGAGCCATAAATTCAAAGACAAGAAACAAGGGTCACCCATCAATAAAAGAGTTGTCTTCTGTTCTGCAGGAAGTCAGAGAGATGGTGAACCTTCCGGCCACCAGGCCCGAGATGGTGGAAGCCGACTTTGAAGGTGTCAAAGAAGCCCTTAAAGGTCAGAGACAAATAAAAGTCAAGACCTTGTGGTTTTGCTCTCTTTTTTTTAATGCTGCCGTCTAAACTATCACCTCGCTGTGCAAGCGAGGAACTTTCATTATTAGTCTCCCACTCGCCCTCAAGGTTCATTTACTTTTATATTCTGCCTCCTGAATTGTGGCCGTTCAGCTGAAAATGACGCAAAACGACTTGATGTTTCAGAGGTGTGACTAATGTAGAGGCTGTTGTATGGAAAGAGGAAGCATATGTTGTGGTTAAACGCCGAAGCATGAGGTTCAGACACCTATAGCCTACATACTGTAACGCGGATGGAAGCTTCCCACCAGCTGGGGCAGCTCTCGACAAACACCAGCTCCCAAAAAAATGCTACGGAAATTGCAGGTTAGAAGAAAAATATTAGTATTTTGCAAAAGCATGCATCACGCTGTTGACCTTCAGGCTTGTCCTCATCCTTGCTGGAGAGGTGAATGATGTCACCCAGCCTGTCCAAGCTTGGAGTTGTGATAACAAGCTCCTCGTGTCTTGTCACAGATGACTTATGAGAACCTTGAGCTTGGGTTTCTTTAAAGTGATGAGCAGAATAAGCGTGATGGCGTTAGACGGTGGTAGTTTGTATCTTTCTATCAGTGCTGCTGAACTTCCTCTGCAGGGGTGTTTGTGGTCACATCTTACTTACTGTCAAAATGTGCTGCCACAGGAAATGTGTAATGATCAGTTACTTATTCATATAATCATGTGGTGAACCGGTGTCTTTATTGGCATATTTAAGTCTTTGTTGGTATCTGTAGGTGCTCATATATCTACACATTTAGCAAGAGAAACAAAAATCCATCTACCCTCCTGGCAGACTTTTATAAACTATAAACCCCATATAGATCAAGTGGAGACGCAACACGTGATGTTAATTTTGGTAGCTGTTAGTAGATCAAACCTTTGTCCTGAGATAAAACCTTTATCAAAGTCCACCTATGTAGCGATACGACTTGTGACCACATGGTTAGCAGGAGAAAGATCGTGTCTCGGTGTCAGATGCAATAAAGCTATACAGTATGCACAAATAAATGAGAAAAATATAGACATGAGTGTGCACAAGATGCGAGAGGAGAGAGATTTAAATGAGTTTGAAATAAAAGTGCCTCTGCTGTGTCAGATTTGCCGAGGCCCAGGAAGCGTCTGACGGAGCTGATGCTGAAGACGGCGCTGGAGTTACCCGGGGAGAAGGAGCAGGAGAGATGGAAAGACGCATCCCGGGTCTGGGGTTTCCGATTCTTCCGGAACCCTGTTGAAGTCCTGGCCGACTCCGAAGGCAGCAGAGTCGCCGGCATTCGCCTGGCGGTCACCAAGCTGGAGGTAAACGGGGAGCGTTGGTGAGTACGTCACCACGCGTGAATGCTGACTGGTTTGGAATAAAGTTGCCTACTTCTTCACGGCCAGGGTTCAGGAGAAACAGCCAAAGCTGTGCTCACGGGAGACGTGGAGGACATCCCCTGCGGCATGGTCATCAGCAGCGTCGGCTATAAAAGCGTCCCCATCGACCCATCTGTGCCTTTCGACTCCAAAAAAGCCATTGTACCAAACTCCATGGGCCGCGTCGAACAAACCCAAGGTGAGAACTAAGAAAGAAAAAGATACTTTTGAACGCATCATTTCCAGATAAATTGGGAAGTTTCATAAAATGCAACAATAATGAACTCATTTTAGTCCTTCACATTGAATTACAGACATGTTTTTACTTAGTTGAAGGCTGGTCTTTTATTTCTCCCCAAGTTTTAACGCTGAGCTTTTAGCTTGTAGCTCCCCTAGTGGTTGCATGGTGCCACTGCATCTGCATAGTCTCCAAAACAACTTCAAAAAGATGAAAAATGAGAAAGATAACTCTAATTATCAGTAATTTGTTAATTCCTTCAAATTTTTTATTACCAGGTAGAAGTACAAAGCAAATTATTTCAGGTTCTTCACCGACCAACTTCATTTTATTAATAAAACAGAAACAGAAACTTCCAGCAACGCACCTGAGAAAAAGTTGGGAGAAACAAAAAAAAGGTGTATAACATATGTATGTCCCTCCATTCTGGAAAATTCTACCATCAGAAGAGTTTATATCAGGAAATGGGCAGGTAACATCTCTGCGGCCCCATCATACCTTAGTCACAATCTTTTTGAACTTCTCCCCTCTGGGTGGCGCTACAGAACTCTGTACGCCAAAACATCCCGACACGAGAGCAACTTCTTCTCTGTGTAAACAGCTAAAAAATCAAACAAAAACTCTCAAACACCGATATTTATGTGTTTATTTTACCTACTGTTTTTTTACTTAGTTTTTGTTAATTTTATTTTTATTGTATTTTTATTGCTTATGTTTATATTTCCATTCCTTTCTCTTTTCTTTTTTTTTCACTTAAGAGAGCCAAGTGAACCGAAGGAAAATTCCTCGTGTCTGCTTACATACCTGGCAATAAAATGTGATTCTGATATCCTGTCAAGATGGGATCTAAAAAGGCTCATCCATCATAAATGTAGTCTTTGAAAGCACGGTTGGTTCCGTCCAGGTCTGTCAGCGTTTGCATTACCGAGAATTATAAAAACATACATTCATACAGACTGTCAAAAAAAACAAACAGTGATGGATGTTTTTACTCTGAGAGCTGCACAGGACACTGTCATGCCATCATGATCAATATTGGGGGTCAGGGGGTATCTTGGAGGTCACAAGTGGAATTCCTGCTTAAGCGTGGCTTAAACATGGATCTCAGGACTCAGATCTTGTTGCATTTTCCAAGACTTTGCATGAAATAGACAAAAGATGTGTGATGAGTCCAACTTTGTGTTAAGGTTTGTACTGCAGCGGCTGGCTGAAAACAGGCCCCACTGGTGTGATCGTCACCACCATGAACAACAGCTTTGACAGCGCGCGCTCGGTGTTGGAGGACATGAACTCAGGGACCCTGGATGTGTCTGCTGCCAAGGCCGGTTCACCGAGCATCACTGCTCTGCTGGAGGAACGAGGTACGTCACCACCTCAGTCTCTTCACCGCACGAGTCCCGCCGTCCAAGCACCATCGTCAGACAGTTTTTACATTTTTGTTTCATTCTTAATTTGTCTTTTTGCACCTTCTCAATGTCTGTTTTCTCATGGAAAAATGATTTGGCGCCCTGCAGTGTAGATTGAAATGCTGTTTCTCAATTTTAAGTCACTTTGAATATATTTTGTTTCTGCTCTCTCAATAAGAACCAAAAACATATTTAGACACATTTAAAGAATAAATAGGTGAGCAATGTCTTCTTTTGATGCACAACAGTTCTTGTTAGATGTCAATAAAAGATGTAAAAAGATCCAAATAACAAAATTGTAACTTCAAAAAGTGTACGAAATAGAAACAGACATTGAGGATACTACATGGAGATACAAAAAAAAATTGATAACCTGTTGTTTTCAGGGGCATTTCTAACTTTTTAGGGATCCTGTTCCAGATTCATTTTGGGTTTACATGTTTTTACAAAATGTTTCCAGTGCAGTGGAGGTTAAAACCGTTGAAGATGACCAGTAGCAAGTGCATTCATCTGTTAAACTTTCAAAAACATCATTGTAGATTTGAGTTAGGGATGTGAAAACAATCTAGACAGATAAGACAAGTTTCGCTGAAGGTTGCTGAACTAGTATAACGGTGTAAAGAAAAAATAATAATAGTACGATGGGTAGGGTGCAAAATATCAGGAGAAAAAACTCTACTGTTACTACTACTGCTGACAAAGTTGTGCCACAAGTTATGCAAGAAAGGGAAAAACTCAGATATTGTGACTCCTTAAACTCACAAATTTGCAAAAGTAAACTGAGAAAGTTTAACATTAAGTTCACAAATTTACAGGAAAAGAAAAACGAAACTTCTTACTCTATAAACTTGCAAATTTATGAAAAAAAAAGAATTTCTGACTTTATAAACCCACAAATCTGCAGAAAAACAAAAGACAGTAAATACTGCAGGCATAATTTAGACACGCCTCAGTGAAGTACTTAAATATTTTTAGTTGGGTGGCTGCAAATGATCATTTTCTCCCGAATAGTGTACTGACTTTGAACCCTGTAGCTTGGGCGCCCCCTGATGGCCACAGGGGGACTGTGCTCTGGTGTTTTTCATGCCAAACTTGACATCTGTACAAGAGTTGATGATTGAAAAATAACCGGATTTGGGATGTAGCTGTGGCTTTTTTTTTACCTAAAGAGGTTTTAAGTTGCTTCTGAGAGTTCAGTTCCATCGTTCTTATCCGTCTGTTTTGCTCACTAGTCTCAAGATTAACATAGTTTGTTGTCTCTGTCATGCAGGAGTGAAGCCTGTGACGTTTTCCGACTGGGAGAAGATTGACGGCGTGGAGCTGCAGAGGGGTGAAGCTTGTGGAAAACCCAGAGAAAAGATTCTGACCGTAGAAGAAATGCTGAAAGTGGCCCGAACATGACGGGAAACAGGTTCCAGGTGACACCGACGTTGAGAGAGAGGGACCACACCTGACAAAAGTGTCTTAGGAAGAGTTCAAATGGACTACAAATGTTTTAAAACTGTCCGGTTCTTTATTGTTGATTTGTCTTAGTTGTTAAATTGTTACTTTGCTCAGCAGCATCGCAGGGATGGAGCGGTATTTGATCTCCCCCCGGACCGTCACAGCACAGATGTTACTGTTGATGCATTTAGCCTGCACCCCGGTGAGTGCCTCGGTATAGAACGTACCGGAGCAGTGAATAGCTTTACCTGGCCAAGCCGCTGCACCTGTTGACTTGTTTCAGGATGAATGGAAAAACAGTAATCTGAATTATGTTAAGAAGAACGTTGTTAGATTTGTTGTACAGAAACGTGCCAACCCTTCAGCTGTACCAATAAAAGTACGGAAACATGAACCTTGAACACCATCACACCCCTGCTACCGATCTACAGCACTGACTCTGACTGACACTGTTTCCATGGATGTGCACCACAGAGTATGAATTATGTATCATCTTAAATGTTTATTAATTTATAATCCAGGATAGAGAATTATTTGAAATAAATAAATAAAATGTGACATATTCTTTCATTCTTGTGTCATGTAATTTCTTACTGCTGGAAACACTGACGGGGACAGTCGTCTGACTCCTCCCATGTCTTGGGTCCCAGTGGGTCATTGATAAGATTCGGTCCAGGTCTCCAGGACCTCTGGTCTGCTGTTTCTAGACGCGTCCCTGCTCTAACACTGCTGGTTCAACTTCACGGCTCATTGACAGACTTTAGTCCTGAGCGAGCACCAGGCGACTGTGGGAAGGAAAGAAAAAAAAAAGTAAATCATAAAAACTGTCAGCATCCAAATACTTCTGGACCAAACTACACTGAATAATTAAAACTAATTACCCACATTAGTTATTCACATTGAACTAATTTAACTTTTACTGTTTATTCATCATGAAACAGACCCACCTCAGCCAGAACAGGGACAACCCCCAACACGAGCCACACTTGATGTGGTTCATCAACAACCATGAACCGTAATGCTGGTTCATTGACCACCATTGACCAGGACGAATAAACCATTAACCAGAACCACTCCCCCTTTGAAGCAGGAGGAGTAGGGCCCATATCAAAATGTCCTGGAATTTTCTAGTTTGGGTTTTGTCGTCCTGCATCTTATTTACTTCCTTGCACCAGTGAACTTAGTTTCTGTCGTCTGTCCTTCCTCATCAGGTCAGTACGCTTCACCTCCCATAGATACACATTTAATACCTGCGTTACTTCACCTTCTCCTTCAAAGGTAAGCAGTCCCAGAAGGCCTCGCATGATTAACTTCAGACTATCAAAGCCTCAATTAATTTCATTAGAGTTTTTTAAGTTTGCTTCGATTATTTTTATTCAAATATGTCTTCAAGTTAAACACCATTCAAAGGTTATGGGAGTAAATATGTTTTACTTCTCTTTCGAGTAAACGTACAGAAGATTCATGTATATTTTATTCATATTTATGCTACATTTAATTTGATTGTTGAATAAGTTTTCTATATGTTTACATTTTACAGGCTAAGAATAAAAGATGTATGTCTTATAATGTTAAGAAAATATATCTAAAAAAAAACAACTACTTTTTTAATCACAGATGTTAAATGTTTATCTGGGGCCATGATGACAACTAGATGATGGAGAGAGATTTTATCCTGTTTTCTTTTACTTTTTTTTTTTCAACCTTTAACCTAATAAATAAAACTCCATCAGGAAAAAGATTTAATTATCTTTCAAACAGGATAAGTAAAAACACAGCTGTTACATTTACATTGATATGGAAGAGCATCAGGGCCTCTGAAGAAAATAAAATAACATTAGATGAACTTTCGTCATAGAGCCAGCGTCCTGGCGTGATGAAATTTAATTCCAGTGCGGCCCGTCCAAGAGGAAAAAATAAATAAACAACATATTACGTGGGTAGACGGGTGCCCGGGGCTGCAGCCCACGGGTCAACGTGGGTCAACTCGGCCTTTCACTGTGTGAGAACACGATGGGCCTAATAATCTTCCCTACGTGGATTTTTATTCATTAGTAGACAAAGTAGAGCCCAGATAATTCATGTTTGTCTCTTTAGCTTCTTTTAATTTGTTAATATAAACGAACTGGTTGCAAAATCTACTAAAAGCTGACAAAACGTTTGTGTAGTTTCTGTTTCTTCTGACAACAGTTAAAAAGACGTTCAAGTCGCCAACTGTGGAAAACGTTCAGGAGTTGTGCAGTCGCTTTGTTAAAAAAATCAGGAAGACAAACACTTTACTGACGGAGTTGCGCTTGCTTCACTTTCATGCAACTCAGATGAAACCAGGGAGGCTGCCAAGTAAGAATAGATGGAAACTGCAGATAAAGCTGTGCCCAAGTGGAGAAACAAGATCTGATCGCTGCAGTCGAAACGATAGCTTGACAGAGGAGTGAGATAACGGAGACAAACAAGCGTAAAAAAAAACTGGAAATGCAAAGATGAGAACCGAATCATAAATATAAAATGTGAAAGAAATCGAAGCCAACAGCAAACGGTGCAGGTTGGAATGAAGTTTGGATACAAAGTGTTTTGATGCCTAAATTTTACTTTCATGTCTTTTTATTAACTAAAAGTAGTTAGTTAATCTAATTAATGCAGGTTTTCATTCTGGAACATGCTCATTCTGTCCGGGAAGAAAATAAACGCACTGATGGACAAAAAGTCTCCTAATTCAGTATATGTAGGTCAGGTGACCTCATTTTGTTATGTAACAGCAGCCAGCATCCAGTTGATCGGGACACTGAATCACAGCATGGATCAAATGTTGATCAAACAGATTTGAACCTGCCAGCTCCCTACGAAGCACGAGTCGTGTCCCGTCGAGTCCATGAGCAAGGCAGCTAACTGAACTGAGGATATGGAAACCTGGCCTGCCACTCAGACCTCACCTCAGACCAGCAGCAACACTCCGATATCCTCCTCTTACACACTTTGATTCGTCATAAACTTTTCAACAGTTAACAGACTAGAAACAGGTCATAGAAACAAACCCATCACTGGTTCTTACCTTGTTTCTTCTAGTTCTGGAAACACTGAAGCCTCCAGGATGTCCTGCTTTTGGACGTATTTGAGTCTCATCGTTGTCCTGCAACACAGCGTCTCATCGGATCAAGGTGAGTTCATGTTGGTGATGCAACTAATAAAAGTTAATACATCTAGACCAGCGGTTCTCCAACGGTCCAGCTTTGGGACCCACCACCACCCCTAATGTAAAAAAGTGCAACAACTGACAAGTTGCTACAAAAACACCTGAGACTTTTACCTGAAGTGAAGGCCCGCGACCACCAGTTAGGAATCATTGATCTAGACTCACTGGTCCAAACAGTTTTGGTCAAATAACCTCATTTGTTCTTGTTTGTCTCATTCAGCAGTGGAACTGAACTGCAACAAAACTGTGAAAGTCCAGGCCGGAGAAACAGCGTCACTTAACTGCTCGATACATTGGAATGAGGATATAAACACCAGCAAAAATCTAATGGTCACCTGGACAAACGGCAGGGAAAGTCAATTATGTCACAGCAACATGACTAGATACGTTTGTGAGTCAGATAATCAGACTTACGTGTCACTGACCATCTCAGACGTCTATGAAGATGAAAATGTCAACGTTGATATTGTGGCAGAAAGTGGCATGGATGGTTCTCCCATCAGCGTGGTGGTGAGTAGATTTAAGCATCTTTTCTGTTTGCAGCATGTTTCTCATTCAGACATGAAGGACGAGGTGTATTTAAAAAAAAATGTTTTGTCTGACAGGTGCAGTCCTGACAACGCAAAGACCGAAGCAGCCGTCACGACCGGCGTCCTTGGCCTTTTAGTCGCCAGCATCATCGTGGTTATTTTGTTTTTCCTGTAGAAAAAAACAAAACAATCAAACTCTGGATCACATACAGTATTTGACATTTTTTATATTCTTGCCTTCAGTATATTGGCCAGCATCTCCAAGCTTGCATGCTGCACTCTGACCTTTAAACAGCAATCTGAGGTATTATCAATTCAATAAATGTTATCTCTATAGCTTCTACTACAACAGAAGTTTTCTCTAGGTGCTTTCCAGAGACCCAGAACATCCTTAAGCCAAGCAGTGGCTTGAGGAGAGGGGAAACCTTGAGGACGCGGCTCATAAGGGGGGATCCTCCTGCCTAAGGCCAGCTGGGCAGAGCAGGAAAAGAGGACAGAATGAACAGACAAAATTCCAAAGAGGAAAGAATGATCTAATTGACATCCATGTTGGCCAATTCCAAACAAGATGCTGTTCATCCTACAGCAAGAAGTAAGAGGCAAATACACTACCATCTACCTGACAGCTGGAAAGCACCTAGAGACAACTTCTGTTGTAATAGAAGCTATATAGATAACATTTATTGAATTGATAATACCTCAGATCGCTGTTTAAAGGTCAGAGTGCAGCATGCGAGCTTGGAGATGCTGGCCAATATACTGAAGGCAAGAATAAAAAATGTCAAATACTGTATGTGATCCACAGTTTGATTCTGTTTTTTTTTGTTTGTTTTTTTTTTATCCAATTTCTGGCTGAAATTGGATCATGCAATAGGACGATGCAACTACACTGTTGAATCGTGTATGTTTTTCCACTCACTGTTCTTTATAAAAAAAATTAAAAATAAAAAAAAAGACTGCCATTACAGTTGGTAATGAATCAATGATTTTATATAAACAGTAGAATAACTAGAATCAAAACCTGTATTATGGTTCTTTTTTTACATGACTATATTGAGGTTTGCAATAAACCAAGTGAAATTGGGTTTGCCAGAAGGCCTTTAAATAAACCAGCCTGCCGCAAATGTCAACTCTAATGTTATTTGAACTCTTGCTGAACCTTCAGACATCATTTGTAATCAGCATGTGCAGCAAAGAATTAGATATAGGTACATTTTCCACTACCTTCCACCTGGATCAACAGCCCTGCTAGTAGGTTTGACAACGGGATGAGTCCATCTTCCAGTTGTTCCGTTGCTGTGGAAAATTACCATCTTTGTAGCAACATACTGTTTCGATCAGAAGGACAAGTTTGTCTTCTTCAAACTAAGAAGTTGACTTTCAATACCAACATTTGTTTACAACTAATCAGAAAAACTGCCCAGTTTGAATACAAGGACGTCAAAAAACAAGACAGTAGAGGGAGGGAAAAAAAACAAAACACCCCACTCTCTAGCAAAACTGAGCCTTTTTATTGTACGAAGGAAAAGAAAAACAGTAATTAAAGTTAAGAGTTGAACATTCAGGCATTCTGAACTACTGTTCAGGGCACGATGGTCAGTCCAACATGAAGGGGGAACTACCTTCTCATCTACTGGAGACAACCCTCCACATATATAGGTTTTTAAATATCTGACATGTTTCAGCGATTTCTTCCGCCTTCAGAGTCACCGCAAGACTGCTCCCCAAACAGTAGTGCACCGGGCCTTCCTGTGGATGGTGAGCCTACGGGCCCATGTTTCTGGTCAAACCTGGCCGGGTGCCATGACCCCAGAGGCCGACAGGCGCTCGCCTTCGAGCCCCAACCCCAGGCCCGGCTCCAGGTTGTGGCCCTGCTAGTACCAACCCGGGCAACGCAACTGTCCTTCAAATCAAACTATTTGTATAGGGCTTTTCATGCATATATAAAAATGCAACATAAAGTGCTTTACATAAAACGTTAAAACAAAACTTAGTACGCGCCAGAGCTCCACAACCATCCAGGCCAGAACGACCCCCCTGCAGGCAGGCCAGTTCTATTCATGATTGGGTTCTCACAAATAACTTGCTGTGGCTGCAGGAGTAGCAGGTGTAGAGCAGGTAGGACAAACCCACAGCACTCATTCAGACTGAGCCCAACCAGATCCTGCACACCAAGACCCCGGCTACCAAGAGCTCGCCACCAAGACCTTCCTCCGGGTCCGGCTGGAAAGCCACAAGGGGCATCGTGGTCCTCAGTGTTCAGGTCCACATGTATAGCAGAAGAACTTTGTCCACCTGCAAACGTATGAAGTTCAGTTTTGATGAAAATGTCCAGCCTTCCATCCATCTTCGTCCGCTTATCCGGGGCCGGAGCGCGGAGACAGAAGTCTTAGCAGAGAAGCCCAGACTTTTTCCTCCTGGCCACTTGGTCCGGCTCATCCCAAGCCGTTGCTGGGCCAGCCAAGAGAAAGTCCCTCCAGTGTGTCCAAGGTCTTCCCCGGGGGTCTTCCCCGGGGGTCTCCTACAAGAGGGACAAGATGATGCATCAGGTTATGTCAAAACATGAAGTTCACCAAGTCAGGAGTCTGTAGGAAGAGAGATGGTTCAGCCTTTTAAAAGGAGCATGAGGCAGGATTTATGAAAAAAATTTGTATATGTTTCAAGTTTTCTAGTAATAATGTCAGGTGAAGCGTTCTAAACCAAAAAGAATGAGCCCTCTAGCGTATCTCTCCGTTGCCTTGAACAGGCTGTGTGCTGCAAAATGTGCTGCAATTCGGAGGCCGAATTTCCCGCGCTGTCCTGCGGATGTGACGTCACATGACGCTGCATGCATGTTCTCCCCGTTCTCCCGTGCCGGCTTCACTGTTGGCTGCAGTACCCCCGACGGCCGTCATGGCGAAGGGTGGCGCTAGAGAGTCTCATTTCTTAAAAAGGAGCCTCATGCTCCTTTAAGGCATTTCCCAGTGAGATTTAGTTTTTGAGCTTCTCCCTCACACAGCAGACCAACCTAATGCCTTTTAGATAAAGTTAACATGAAGTTTAATTGAAAACACCCTATGATTGTTTACCACACATACGGCTTGTGCCCTGCTTACCACACACACACACACACACGTGGCATGATGCTTGTGCCGTCCAGAAACACCTGCTGCTCCTCACCACCAACCTTTCATCAGCGACACATTCAGCAAAACAAACGAGTAAATATCATACATATTTAAACCTGCTCATGATGTCCTCCAAAACCCCGTGAGACCAACGGTGTCGTTTAAAAAGGTCGTCTGCAGGCAGCACAGCTGTTCTGAGCTGGGTCTAATCAGGTCTAATTGGCTTTCCTCTGTTTGGCAGCTTCATCATCATGTTTAACGGTGCTTTACTGCCACATTGTGGTCTGATGTTGAACTCTGATTATAGAAACAAACCCACCGCTGCTTCTTGTTCTTATCTTGGGAATGACCTTCCAGTCTGTCTGCCTGCACCAATAATATACTCAGAGATGCTCCTTTTGTTTATACCTCCAACTCAGGAAGTTATGATCGTCCATACTTGTAAATGTTAAGCCCATTTTAGTCTTCATAAAAACTATATCCATTATGACACTTGATTCACAAGGCTTCAATTAAATATCAGGGAACATCATGTTTCCTGGTATTTGCAGGACCACATGGTTCCTGCAGAAACTCAGTCATTACCCCTTTTGGGAATTGGAGGCTGTAAAGTTTGCTGCGTCACCAGCAAACGCAGAGCATTTCACTGCACCCATGAAAACTAGCAAAGACATGGATGACAACATGTCTGGCACCGTTACGTCAATCCATGGGGTGGAGGGTGTGGAATGGTGCGTTGAGCCAAAGTCATTTGTATTTTGTGTGATAGTCTGTAGAATTGAGTGTGTAAAAAACAACTGGAAAAGCTGCAGGGTTGTGTATGTCGCTGTAGTGATGAGCTGTGGTCCTGGTGAATGGGTGGGTCTGAAGGTGGGCTGTGGTGGTGTGATGTCTGGCTCATCAACATCATTCCATTTCTCTTCATGGCTACCTGCCCAACTGGTACTGGCACCAACGGCTCTTCCTTTCCTTCTTCTCCCCAGTCCTCTGCCTTTTGATCTGGTGCTTGCAGAACCTCTGTGGACAGTTGGAGGATGGGGCTCCTCATCTCATGAGCTGCTATCCTCTCTATGTTGGCGCTTGCTGCCAATCCTCATCTGAATCCTCAGGTGGCTGCCTATTATGTGAAAATAAAGAAATAACAGTCATTTACTAAACTTTTCATGTACTTTTTCTGTATCCCTTTGTTTACACAATGACCCACGTGGAGTGGGGGGAGCGTCTCCCCCCCTCACAACAAACACACGCAGAAAACTTGTAATAAGTCCGCAGATAAGTTGTAATAAGTCATTATTTAAACTGGAGGCTGCACATCAGAGTATAACGCTGCCTACAACCAAGTCACCCACTTGTAAACTAGAATTATTCTACCTTACTATTGCTGCATGACAACATTAATCAAAGGCATTATTTAGAGTAAAATACCATCACAAGCTGCTCGTCCTGACTACAAACGAGAGAACCCAAACAGCTCTTATCATCCCAGTGAACAAATACCAACGAGCGGCGGCCCAGCTGTCTCACTCAGCTCTAATCCGCTCGTTTCCTCTTCCTCCACCACCTTGACCTGTGCTCTCTTGACCCAGAATAGGACTTATAGTCCAGCGTCAGTCCTGCATCCTTCATGTACTCAAACCTGTTCTCAGAGACGCTCCCCGTGTTGTTGCATCGACTCCTCCGCCGTCATGAGAGTATCTGATCAATATCTGTGCATCGTCTTAGGCCCCATAAAGCACTTTATATTGTTGTTCATTATTAGTGAAATTTTAACTGATTTACCAACTGGAAAACAGAATAGGAACAATTATTCTTTTATTTTTACAACTGTCAGCATATTCATGGTGGGTTGTGACCAGATTGACAAAACAATGTCAATTTTCAAGTTGCAGTGGTGTCTATGTGTGTGACCCCCTGAATTGTGAGGTCACACACGTTGGTGTTCTGCGTCACCTTCACCATCTGAGCTTTCCGAGGGTTGAGGAATTGCTGCATCTGCCAAACCTGGGTCCGTTAATCAGTGTAAGGCTACCTAATCCCAGGTCTTTCAGTCAGGGTTCAGAATGCATCATAGCACAGAGACAGCACTGGTTTGAGTCACGAATGACCTTCTTATGGCCTCAGATAAGGGATTAGTGTCCATATTGGTTCTACTGGACCTCAGTGCTGCTTTTGACACTGTTGATCATGGCATTTTACTGCCAAGGTTAGAACATGTTGTTGGGATTAAAGGGACAGCTCTACGTTGGTTTAAATCATATCTATCTGACAGGTTCCAGTTTGTTCATGTACATGAGGTTTCTTCAGAACAGTCAAGGGTCTGTTATGGTGTTCCGCAGGGTTCAGTGCTAGGGCCAATCTTGTTCAGTTTATACATGCAGCCATTGGGAAGTATAATCCAGAATCACGGCATACATTTGCATTGTTATGCTGTTAAACTTCAGGCATGTCTTAGGGACATCAAGGACTGGATGTCCAGAAATTTCTTGCTTCTAAATTCAGATAAAACAGAGGTTATCATTCTTGGTCCAGAGCATCTTAGGAAGGGATTAGATGGTGTTGCGATGGCTTCCAGTACAACTGTGAGAAACCTTGGTGTTGTTTTCGATCAGTATTTGTCGTTTAAACCATATGTTAATCAGGTTTGTAAAATAGCATTTTTCCATCTCCGTAATATTGCAAAGATTAGGAAAATCCTCTCGCAGAGTGATGCAGAAAAACTAGTTCATGCATTTGTATCTTCTAGACTAGATTACTGTAATGTGTTGTTAGCAGGATGTCCAAGTAATTTGCTGAATAGGCTCCAGCTGATCCAGAATGCAGCAGCACGAGTGCTGACAGGAATCAGCAGGAGAGACCACGTCTCTCCAGTGTTAGCGTCGCTCCATTGGTTACCTGTAAAATTCAGAATCCAATTTAAAATTGTATTACTTGCGTATAAAGCCCAAAACAGCTTAGCTCCGCATTATTTGCAGTCAGATTTGAGTATCCAAATGTAGATTTGGAGGGCGGGCGTTCTGCTATCAGGCACCATTACTATGGAACCAACTTCCAATCTGGGTTAAGGAGGCTGACACCACCTCCACCTTTAAAACTAAACTTAAAACCTTTCTGTTTAGTAAAGCCTATAGTTAGTGTTTAGTAAACCTCTGGCTGGTGTTGGTAAATCTCTAGGTAGTGTAAACTTTAGTGTGTTAGTCGCTCCTGTAGTTTCTTGTGCTGGCCCCCCCTTTTCTTCTCTTTTTTCTCTTTTGTACATGGTGCAGCATCCTCTGCCGGTGGCGAAGAGCATCTCTGAATGCAAAACACCGGAACATGCAGCGTGGTAGTGAGAGGGGCAGGGTAACGGCCCCTTTCAGGCGGGGGAGAGGTTTGTCCCTCAAGACTCCTCTCCCTGGCCCTGCCCCTTCTCAACCTTTCCCCGACCCTGCACCCCAACCTGGGGCTTGCTGATTGGGCCGGAGCTTCGGGAGCTGCGTGCTGGCCTGCGGTCCCCACCCCCGGTCATCCCGTTGCTGCTTCCACCTGCCTGCTGTGCTGTTAACGTCCCCAACCCCCAGTCTGGCCCTCGGCAGGAGGGTCCCCCCTTATGAGCCTGGTCCTGCTCAAGGTTTCTTCCCTCCTAAAGGGGAGTTTTTCCTTGCTACTGTTTGGCTTAAGGTTTTTCTCCCACTATGGGAGTTTTTACCTGCCATTGTTTATGTAATAATTTCTCGGGGGTTTATGTTCATGTTCTGGGTCTCTGGAAAGCGTCTAGAGACAACTTTTGTTGTATTAGACGCTATATAAATAAAATTGAATTGAATCCATTCAGAAATCTCCCAGAGCCAGGATGGTTCTGGGAGGTTGCTATCAGGGCCGGTTCATGGCAGAAAACGCTGGTTGTCGAGGGCCGTAATCTTGGTTAAGGTCACCAAAATCCTAGGGCTGTTATCAGTAGAGAACTATGGTTATGTGTCAACACAAGCTTTTCCAGTACTCATCAGTGTCAGCAGAGGCTGATACTCTCATCTGATCACAAGTACACTGAATGGTTCGATATACAGAAAAAAAACCTTCACAAAAACATCGTTAGTTACTGTCAGCAAAGCTGATTTAGGGTTCTAGGAAGAGGTCAAACTGAATCAATCTCACAATGGTTAAAAACAATTTATTATAACATAAATACTCCAAACATGATTCCACATCTGCAACTTGTGAATTTTTCAACTCTGCATGCGTCTCTGGATCAATATATTCCGTAGGTGTGCTCCTTTCCATCTCTGTATCGGTCCAGGTAGCGCAGAGGCTTTCCATGTGGGTATTTGACTTGTGGAGGGTGGTACACTGGAGGCCGGATGAACTCGAACACCGGCTCTCTCATGTCTGGAAGTAGAAGGACATTCTAGTTATTAATAAAATATCGTCATGAAAAAGGTTCACATCGACTTTAGAAGTAGCTGCAAATGTTTATATTGACGGCTTGTTTTGAGCTGGATTTGCAGGACTTACTCAGCGTGTTGTGGAAGGTGCTGGTGACGGATTCATCCCACTGGCTCTGGAAAAACGCCAGGCCCGCAGGCGTCATGCGGTCCTGGTGCTTCCTGTAGAAATCCACCGTCTTAAAGGTGCGATCCACAAGCGAAAGACTGAGGAAAAGAGAGAAAAATGTCTTCAGATATTGTTGCTTTATTCGCCTTGTGTGGCATCTCAACATAGCCTTTCAATTTAACCTTTCAAGACTTGGAGCAACAATCAGTCGCAGTGTGTTAAACACACCATGTCCCAAATTCCAGACCAGGAAATTTAATCTAATTTAATAAGAATATTGTCTTAATTTTACCAACATCGATTAGCTGTATCGTCTTTTTAGGCTGCTATTGGCAAAACCAGACTAAACAGCTACAGTGGATGTCAGAAAATGAGGGACAGACCAAGAGAGAGACCAAACAGGTGAATCTTTGTAAAGGCGACTTAACCTCCACCACCTGTAGGTGGACCTAAAGAGTTAAAAACTGCAGACGTTCCTCTAAGATGCTTTAAAAATGTAGGGTCATTGTGTCCATCCAGAAGTTAAATGTCTCTTGCTTTTCTTTTTTTTTCCCCTCAAGAAGAGAAAACATGTCCACCTTGAAGTGAAGCAACCAAGTTAAACACACCAGTCACACCGCAGGATCGTCAACATGCAGCTTCAGCAGACCCAGGAGGAGGAGGTGGAACCCAGCTCATCAACAACACTTGTTTCTTCACTGCCCATCCCTGTGTTGAGTGTGTTACTCACCACGGGGAAGGCCTGGCGTCTTCCTGGAAGTTGATGGGTCCCTCCTGCTTGAAGAGGATAAAAACATAGCGGTGGAAGCCAGTTCCTCTGGCAGGGAAGGGGGGGAGGTAGTGGCACAGCTCCTCTCCGGCCGGTACTGCGCCGCCTGGTACGTTCCCCCTGCAGAGATGCAGGCCAACCTCTGATCAGAACAACTTCAGAGAATTCATTTCTCTACTCTTATTTGAGCATTGAACAAGTTGAACACGTGGCCTGTAGTAACTGAGCAGTTTGACTTAACGTTCTTACACGAGCCAGTGAATGTACTCTGCTCCATTATCCAGAAGATGCTCATCTGAAGAATAAAACAAGCAAAAAACAACACGACACATTTAATATAAATAAACAATGTGGGAATGCGGGGGGGAAATCTGGCTAGAGATACGAGCCCCTCATCGTTCCAGTCTGTGATCAAAGCTGAAGCTGACCTGGAGAGGTGAGCAGAACGGTCCACAGGGAACCCTCCTCTGCTTCAAAGCCGATCTGGGGATTGGACGCTGCCTAAAGAGAAGAAATTCAAAGACAAAACAGGAAAAGACACTGAAGATGGGTTGAGACGAGACAAAAACATTTTTTTTCTAACTTTAACCTACTTCAGTCGGTGTCAGTCGATTCCCATAATGCACTTGACCACTGTTGTCCTGGTGATACCTGATGCGGAGTGTGACCTGAGGTAGGAAATGAGCATTTGGGAAGAGATCTCTGAAGACCCCGTAATGTTCTGCCAGTCTTTTTACATGAAACGGGCCGCTGCTCTTTTCCCAGGCTTCCTGCACTTGATCCAGCGAGACTTTCACTGGCGGGGATGAAAAAACACGTTAATCACCGTCGCTGAATGACAAGGTGGAAACTGGAGTTTGGCATCAGCTTACAGGTGCGGAGTCGGGAGGCCCTCTCCAACTCCACGTTCTGCCTGTTGTCCTGCAGCAGCTGCCTCCTCTCCTTCACTTCTTTGGTCCTTTTGGGCCGATAGTACGGCAGTCCGATGTCCACCATCTCAGTATCTTCAAAACCACACAAAAAAACTTCGTTAAAAAAAAGCGTCACCTTGCAAACTCCAAATCCATTTCATCCAGCAGCAGGTTCTTGTTTCAGTCCTCACCGGCGTGATCAGGATCAGCTTTCTCCACATAGCTCCTGTACGTCTTCCACCACACGGGTTTGTTCTGTGCCTCTTCGGCTTGTCTGAGGTAACGATTGTAGCTGCGATATTTCTCTAACGACTCCAGGTTTTCCACATCAATCTCCTCATTGGGCATTGGCCCCAGAGGAGGCGCCCGTCTGCAGAGGAAGGCTAGGGAAGAGGAAACATCCCAACATTATTCTGCACATTTGCCATAAGATAAAGTCCTCTACAGTGAGAGGTCAGCTCATGATTTTTAATTTCGAGCTTTCATTAGTGAAAGACAAAACATGCCTTTATATAATTTTATCATGCTTGTAATATATACATATATGCATATGCACATATACACATACATACATATACACATACATGTATGTATGTATGTATGTATGTATGTATGTATGTATGTATGTATGTATGTATGTGTATATATATATATATATATATATATACACATATACACACACATACATACGCATGTGTATACACACACACACACACACACACACACACACACACACACACACACACACACACACACACACACACACACACACACACACAGCTCAATATTTAAAGCTGCAAAAACATAATTATCCATTATTTGCTGATTGATAAATTCAGAACAACAATAAATATTTAATCCCAGAGATTTTATCAGTTTTCCCAATCAAAATTAATGTACTAAATTACCAAAGAAAAAAACTGCATCAAATTGAACTTTTTAAAGAGGTACCACTCTGATTTAAAGAGTAAAAATTACAGACAGTTTCTGTTTAACTTCCAATATCTTACCCTGAAAACCTGGTTTATTCTGGTTCACGTTTTATGTTTCACCCGCTAGCCTTCACGATTATTTATCTGATTCATTATTTTGAATTTTATGAGATTTTCGGGGCTGTTTCTCTTAAATTGACACTTTTCTCAACGCTGATCGTGTCCTCAAACCAGAGACATGCGCATTACCTAACAACGTAATATTTGACATAATGACGAGCTGGAGTGCTAATCTTCCAAATGCAAATATGAGATAGTTCAGCAATATTGTTAGAATACCTGTTGTGAGAAATGTCCTGTTACTGACACAGAAAACGTTGACATTTCTAAACGCGGAGGAGCTGAGTGTCCGCAGCGCCATGTTGGAATATTCCCTTGCTGCTTCCTGTGAGCTACGGCAGCCGAGAGCAGCCAAAAGCCAATCAAAACATTGAGATTAAAGCGCATTTAAACTACTGGGATTTCACAAAAACGCATATTATGTGAGGCAGCTTTTCGATGAAAGTATTATATTGGTATGCTTATGTTGATATGTAGTCTGTTAGAAATGTGTGCAGGCTAGTAAATATTTGTTTTATGTTTATTCTTAATGTTACTGCCTTTTATTTTTTTTTATATATTTTCTTTCTGAAAGGTTTTGCTTTTCTCACATATGTTGTGTTGCCTTGTTAATTATTCAATGAAAAAAAAATAAAGAAAATATATATAATATTACCAGAACAGACACCTGACTACATTTGTATATAAAAAAATTAAAGACTTTTTTGGGGGCTTTTTTCAGATTATTCTATGAATAAACTGCATCATAGTTAGGAGTTTGAATTTAATTTAGATATCTTTCCCTAAATGTTTTTTTTGTTTTGGGTTTATTACCAACAGAGAGCAAATTCTGATTCCATTTAAAAAATTAAAAACATACTTTTCTGTGATTGATACAATTTATTTGGTTGTCAGAGGTCACTAGAAATTCAGAAACAATGACATAACAGAATCCTAAAACCATGTTTGGAGTTGTCTCCATCTGAAAACATGTCATCCAGGGAACCATCCATATCTGTTTTCTGTGACATACCGGTATAAGACCCAGTTCAAAGTATAATTATCCAGCACTTCTGATCTTTCCTCCATTCAACTTCACATCATGTATCATGTTGTACTCCTTAAATCTGTAAAACAAAGGTATAAAACTGATATTGAAATAATACTGTTCAGAATTTTAAATCTGAAAAGTTTTGATTTTCTCAAATAATTGTATTGCCTTGTTAATTATTCAATAAAAAGAAAATAAAGATATTACCAGATCAGACACCTGAATACATTCATATACTGTACAAAAAAAGAAAAAGAATACCATTTTTTTTTTGCATTTTAAATAGTACTTTATTATTTAAAAAAGTAATACTCTGCATCATAGTAAGGATTTTGAATTTAATTTAGATATCTTTCCCTATATTTCCACATATCTTTCTTATGCTTACTAAGACACTTCATAGTAGGATCATATTTATGGATAATTTTAAAATATACCTCACTATCAGTAGGTGCTGAAGAGTCTTAATAGCTCGAACCACGATTAATGTGCAAACCAAATCTTTTGCATTTGTTATTTTTACATTTTAACACAATGTATGACATTAAGCAAAAAAAAAAAAAAAGCTTTTCTGTGATTGATACAATTTATTTGATTGTCGGAAGTCACTAGAAATTCATAAACAATGACATAACAGTTCAGTTCAGTTCAGTTCAGGGTTATAACAGAATCCTAAAACTATGTTTGAAGTTGTCTCCATCTGAAAACATGTCATCCAGGGAACCATCCATATCGGTTTTCTGTGACATACCGGTATAAGACCCAGTTCAGAGTACAATGGCACTTTTCCACAAGTACCCAGCCCTCAGCACTTCTGATCTTTCTTCCATTCAACTTCCCATCATGTATCATATTGTACTTCTTAAATCTGTAAAACAAAGGTATAAAACTGGTATTGAAAGATGCACACTCTGAAGGAGGGTGGTAAAGTGGCTGTAAAACCAGCTTCTGTGAACATAGATGTAACATCCACGTTTGAAAAGGGAGCTTTATCTCTGTTGTAATTTGAATGAAGCAAGTCACAAACGTTAAAACATCCTTTATCAACGGCAACAACAAACGTGTATACACAAATAGAAGTATAATATTATATAAACTTGGTAGTAGGCTATATTGTTAATGATCTATCAGTAATAGCCTATGTATAAGACACATTTAAGTGAAACAGGAACACTCGCCATTCGCCGTTTCGGCAAATACAGCGAAATGAAATAAGAAAAAGAAAAAAAAAGTTGTTATTTCAAAATATAGGTTATGAATGTACGACCTAATTTTGTCAACACAGAGTGTACGAATATTACCTGTTTAACAGTTTTTGCCTGATGATGTTTTTTTGTTTTTCATTTACGTGGGAGCACTTGAAGGCATCATTTTTACGTATGACGTCATCAGGGAAGCTTCGACTGACGCTCTGTCAGATGCTTTGAACGAATGGTTCCGGGGAAGTGGTAAAAAATGTTAATATGTCATGTTTGACTGATGTATTTGTGATGAGAAAAAGGGAAATGATCAAATTTATTGTTAATTTGTTCTATTGTTTTAATATTTTGTATAGTATTCGCCCCTAACAGCCCTCTCTAATGCAATTACTGAAATATAGGCTAACGGTGGCTAACGTTAGCCTCCACTTGGATGATGTAAAATATATAGATGCTAAATTACGACTTGGATGTAGTGTTTTAATAGCTGATTTATTATTCCCTTGTCCATATTAACACTTGGAAAAAATATGGTCGTCTGCTATAGAGAGTTTTCCAGTTCTGTTTACATTTATACTTAACTATGACAATGAAAACATACAATTATGACTAACTTCTTAATGAATGTCCTGTTATTACAGAGGCGTGTGGTCTTTCTTCAAAGATGGAGTCTCAGAATTCAAACCTCACATGTGTCATTTGTCTGGACCGCTTCAAAATCCCTGTGACCATCCCCTGTGGCCACACTTTCTGCAAAAACTGCATCACCATTCACTGGGATGTCAAGAGCAAGTCTGATATTGGCGCCCAGTGCCCCATCTGCAGTGAGAAGTTTCCCACTAGGCCCATTTTAAAGCGAAATGTGTCCCTGTCGGTCCTGACTGAGGCTGCCAACACCACCGGCCCCTCCTGCAGAGAGCTGCCGGTGAGGGGAGGCGATGGGGCGAGAGCTATGCTGCTTTGTGATCTACATAAGAAACCCTTGGTTTACTACTGCCAGCAGGACAAGATGCCTGTATGTCACGAATGTGGGATCTCACAATGCATGAAGCATGACAAAGTCTTGTTGGAAACAGAGAGGGAAAATCAAGAGGTATGTTAAAGCAATGCTGTTACACATTACTCAGTATGAAGTATTCATTCATAACACTTTACTCTTCACTCCAGTGTTAGATCATGTTTAATTCATTATGTCTTATCTAAAACCTTTAGTCTCAGACTGATGTGTTGTCTTTCAGCTGCTATTGGAAATAAAGAGCAAAGAGGTGGAAAAACTCCTGGAAGAAACTCAGAAAAGTATAAATCACATGGCAGAGAATATCAATCAAGCTAAGGTGACTTTTCAGTGTTTATATTTACAAAAGCACAACAAAAAAAACTAGTTTCCTCGTCATGTCAAAAATATGACCTAACGGTTTAGGATTTCTTTACATGTTATTGTAATCAGAGATCAAAAGTGTTTTCAGATTCAGATTCAGACGACTTTTTTAATCCCTTTGGGAGGTTCCCTCGGGCAAATTGAAAGTGTTTGTAGTTGCTCTGATGACATTTTGTTTGGGTAAATTAGAAAATTAAAGAACCATAAAAGGGTAGTATTGCGCATGCGTAGTTGCGTACCTATATTCAGACTTGTAACTGAGCATTTTCCATCAACAGGTGACTCTTCAGCAGACTTCTGCCTGGGTGAACGTCAAGTTTTCCACTCTGATAAAAGTCCTGGGTGAGAAGCAGGAGGCCACAGAGCTTGTCATTGAGGAGCAGAAGGACACGGTCATTGCAGAGGCGGAAGCCCGGCTCGCCCAGCTCAGCGAGCACTCGCAGATCCTCAGAGAGAGCCAGGGCCAAATCGCAGCCCTGCATAACCTCTCTGACACGGACCTCATCAGGGTTGGTACCTTGGACATCAAAGCCAAGCTAGTGGGAGAGGATGGGTTTTTGTATTGAAGTTGCTTCACATAAAGGTTGTAAAAGCAGTATTTTGTCTGATGCTTTTGAGATTTTTACTGCCCACTTGGCTCTTGGGTTTGATGTGTTAGTCAAAATGTGGAAATTGCAAAGAAATTAAAAATTGTCCTGAAACCCGAACTACACTGGCCTCATAAAAGAGCTGGGGTTTAGTTTGTCCTTTCAGGACTATTTTTGTAGCATGATGATGAAACATGATGGAGGGGTGAGAAAGAAGACCCACCTGATTCTCCTTTAAAAGCTGCTATAGGTTTGTTTTTTTTTTTTCTTTTTTAAATATGAATAACATCCCTAAAATACACATTTCGTTACAGGAATCGACGCTTATAAAAGTTCCACGTTTTCAAGAAATTCCCACAGAGATTTCGCCAAACCTTCAGGATCGATTAAATGGCATCACAGATGTCTTGTCCCGAGTCTCCAAGCTGGTTTCTGAGGACCTGGAGAAAGCTGTGAGCAGCGCCGTGGGACAGGACAAAGATGGTAATCTACATTCTGAAAAGGTTTTTCTTTGTAGAAAGTTTGACGTGAACGCAGCTCATCCTGCAGCGTATGCTCTGTTTTAACGTTGCCCGCGGATCTCTAGGCTCCCCTCAGGACAAGAGGCCAGTACTCGCCGTGGTTCCCAGTCCTGCTGCTCCATGCCACCCTGGTGGGAAGGAAGGCCTCAATGCCTGTAAGTCCTACAAGACATTTGATAAATATTACAGATCAGCCACAACATTGTGGCAGGTGCAACTGGTTTACACTGCAGGGGTGTCCAAAGTCGGTCCTCGGGGGCCGGTGTCCTGCATGTTTTAGATGTGTCCCTTTTTTTATCAAACCGTGATACAAGGAGCATCAACAGAACTATCCAGACTTTGATGACAAGGTGGTGATGACCGTTAATTAGAATCAGGTGTGTTGATGCAGGGAAACGACTAAAACATGCAGGACACCGGCCCTCGAGGACCGACTTTGGACACCCCTGGTTTACAGTCTAGGCAGGTGACAGGTGTGGTGTAGATGTGAGTTTCATGTTATCTTATTACTGTATCTCGTAACAGTGTTACTCATTCTGCCCGTCAGGGGTTTTAATGATGTGGCTGACCGCTGTGAGGCTCCTCTAGTACATTAAAACTTTTAAGATTTGATCTTTTAGATCTCAGTTCCTTCCTTGATCCGTCTCCCGTCTCCCGTCTCCCTGCAGATCGATGCTCTCTGACCTTCGACCCTCGCACGGCCAACGGACACCTGTTTCTTTCCCAGGAAAATCGAAGGGCAGAGCACCTGACCTCGGGGCCACGCCATGTCCTCGCCCACGAAGCTCGGTTCGATCACACCTGGCAGGTGCTCTGCTTCCAGGGCTTCACCCACGGACAGCACTACTGGGAGCTGGAGGTGTCCAAACCCTGGGCCTACCTTGGGGTAAGCGCAGCATGTTGTATTTGTACACAATTGCATGGCAGTTGTAAACAAAAGAAGAGATTTTAATCAGGTATGTTGAAAAAAACATTTTATTGGAGACCTTTTAATGAGGATAATAGGCAAAAATAGACAAATAGACAAACCATGCAAATAGACAAAACATGGTTAGACATCACTTCAGTTTTAGAAGTGGATGTAAGTACTCATTTTTAACTACCCCCCCAAAACGAGCACACGATTCTCCCATGATCTTGAAAATCTCAATTTAACTTATAAATCCAAATGAATGAGAAATGCTCAGACTCACTCCTCTTCTGAAACGGCCGTGATGGGACCTGAGGATGTGCTGAGTACGGAGCAAAACCGCAGCGTATCCAGACCGCGGCACTTCCATGCTTGGTGAGACCAAAGAGTAAATCTGTCTCAAATCCAGTGGCGAAACAACTCAGCACCGGGCCCCGATGAAAGATCATTAAACCGGGCCCTGCCCATCACAATGCAAAACAGACACGCTGTGATTGACGCAATCTCACAGCAGATGCATCACCATTCAAATGACAACGGACACTACTGACAGCTTTAACCCTTAACACAACCACAGCGCAGATAGATATGTTTAAAAAAAAATCCACATCAATAACACAAGCACATTGCAATTTGGTGACACGGCAGAACACCACATAAAAACAATCATAGCGCATAAACACAACAAAAAGCACATATAACCAACAGCATAACGCACAGTGCGCTGGTGTGCGACAGAACACCGGCAGTGCCAACAGCTGAGAATAAACCCACACAGCGCACAGATTGAAATTTGGTGGCACAGCGGCACAACCACAAATAAAAACACGCATAAACACAAACAAACTAGTGATAGACTATCACTATAACAAATATTAATAATAAAGGTCATTACTTACAATTACAGTTTGACTTTCCGGGCCTTCCGCTGGGCAAAGTCATTAATTAATTCCTGACAACAGTTCAACTCTCAAGCCTGAATTATGGTTCCGCGTTAAATCGACGCCGTAGGGTACGCGGCGACGTGCGCCGCACGGTGTGCGTCGCCGCGTACCCTACGGCGTAATCTGCGTTGGTGTAACGCGGAACCATAAATCCGCCTTAACTCCTTTCCTCTCCTCACTCGCCAACTCTTCCTCTACGCAAATATGGGTTACACATGCGCACTACACCGGCATCATCCGAGATCATCTATAAATTAATTTTTTTATTTAAACTAGATATATCTTTATAACCAGCCCATAACATTGATGTAAACACACACACCTAACAAAAAAAAAAAAAAAAAAAGTCCAGGGCCCGCACGTCCCCAGGTCCTGCGCGTGCGGGCCCTGGACACGTGCGGGCCCCTATGCAGTCGCATTGTCTGCATATATGGTAGTTTCGCCACTGCTCAAATCCAGTCTTTTTGGTGAAAAGATCCATCGCTAGAGTGTCGTTAACAAACAAAAACATTTATGAAACTCTGTTGTTGGCCTGGAACAATTGTCCCACCTGAACCAAAAACAATTTTTTTAGGATTGATTTTGGGAAGAAAGTCAAAACCCTAAATGTGAAGTATTAGGAACAGATTCTTCTGGTTGTAAAACACGTGTCTTGGAGTTGATTTGAAAACGTCCAGTGGTGGCTGACGGTTTTTCTTATGATGGATTTGCTAAAAAAAAACAGTTCCCACAATCTGAGGCCCGTGAGACTTCTAAATCTTGTTTCTTGTGCATTTAACAACTACAACAGATATGATAATAATTAATCATTTGAACAAACATACGTTCTTCTTTGCTGAAATGCCTCTTGACAAGTTGAGCAAGCATTCATGGTCCCCAGACGAACACCGCCTGCTGTTGCTTCTTTTGTTTTCCACACAGTTCCCCCACAATCTTTGCTCTGTCTCCTACCAGGTGACCTATGAGACCATCCCCAGGAAGGAGAAGGGCAAGAAATGCATGGTGGGTATGAACGAACTGTCCTGGAGCCTGCAGCTGGACGAGCACCAGCTCTGTGCCTGGCACAACGGGCGCCGCGAGACGCTGGCCGGCCCGTCCCACCACAGCCGCATCGGCATGCTGCTGGACTACGAGGCGGGGACGCTCACCTACTACGGAGACGGCCAGACCAGGCTCCACGCCTTCCACTGTGCCTTCACTCAGGAGCTGTTCCCCGCCTGCTGGATCGGAGAAGGAGTCTGCATCACTCTCTGCTCCACATGAGGAGGTGCGGAGAAGCCGCGAAGAGCTCAGTTACTGGAGGCATCAGAACTATAATGCTTCAGTGTGTGAGTAACACAGCAAACACGAGGAAATGGAGCGCTCTGAAGAGCTCTGCGATGCCGACTCTCCCTGAAACACACAGATCAACTACTCTCTTATTTTTCTCTCCTACTACCCCCCGAGGCTGAACAGAGGCACAACAAAAACATCATGTTCCTCCTCAGAGCCCCTTTTACACGGCACTTTTTAAAAAGATGATATATTCTTTCCCTTTTCTTTCTCTGCCTTCCTGAATCATTTCGAGCAGGTGATCCGACTGTGCTTGACTTTATTTTCACTTGGTGGAAACGAACTCTCCTTACATTTTAGTGCCATTTGGCTTTTTTTCTTCCAAGCATTTGTGAATTCCTCTTGTGTGTAGTTTCAGGTAGAAAAATGCACATCTCAACTCAGATTATTCCATTATCACAACAGTCTTTTACTAGTCATAGTGTGGCGATGTTGCACTGCTCTCCTTTGAAACTGTTCATCACCTCAGTATGTCTCTGGTCTCAGATTCACTTCAGCTCTCAGCTTCTGCTCTCCGAGTTCTGAGGAAACCACTAAGAATCAGAAGTCGATGTCTGCTGTCACCATCTTCAAAGATTCAGTTTAGTTATTTTGTTTCATGACTTGGTTATGCCAGAATGGCACGGCTGTGTCGTGCGGTTCATTGTTATTGATCAAAACGCCGCTGCTCGTTGGTTTTCAATTCAATTCAATGTTATTTATATAGCGTCTATTAAAACAGAAGTTGTCTCTAGGCGCTTTCCAGAGACCCAGAACATGAACCCCTGAGCAATTATTACATAAACACTGGCAGGTAAAAACTCCCCTAGTGGGAGAAAAACCTTAAGCCAAACAGTGGCAAGGAACAACTCCCCTTAAGGAGGGAAGAAACCTTGAGCAGGACCAGGATCATAAGGGGGGACCCTCCTGCCGGTATATAGCTTCTTCTGGTAGAGCCCCTTTCCTTTCGTGTTCTCCTTCTACACTTCTTCCCAAAAAAACTTCAACGCACCTCAGAAATCAAACATAGAACAAGCTGCTCTCTTTGCTGCTGTTGATGTAACCATGGTGAGTGATAGATAGATAGATAGATAGATAGATAGATAGATAGATAGATAGATAGATAGATAGATATTGTCATTGTTTTTAGGAAACGCAAGGGAGGGTGAAAACATGACATAACTCCCTGTTCTCCATAGAAATCGTTAATGATGGTGGCGTGATGCCTCTTTCTGGACTTCATTTAAAGATGAATTAAGTAATGAAGTGAAAAATTTGCTAAACCAAGATGCGTTTGTAAAATATAAAACCAAAATGCTCAGGCTCTTCCTTCTAACCATCAAAAAACCCC
The DNA here is from genome assembly GCF_033807715.1 of Cololabis saira. NCBI lineage: Eukaryota > Metazoa > Chordata > Actinopteri > Beloniformes > Belonidae > Cololabis > Cololabis saira. The sequence goes on along the minus strand of NC_084605.1, from coordinate 21,244,940 downwards.
ACCACCAGAGCATGTGTCAGACACATCATTGCGAGGGTGGCGATGTTGAACACCGAGAAGCGACAAAAAAACAGAACTAGTCAGCGGTTGAACATGTCGAGATTGCAACATTTAAAGGATGACCACTCTGCCGGAAAATCTCAGAACCAGCAGTTTACAGCCCTATTCTGAATCTTGTAATTCATCCTTAGTTGAGCCCACCTTTCTCAAAATCACTGAGCTGGTTCCACGCACGGTGACAGCTACACCTTTACCTGGTCCGGATGAGTGCATGTCATTGGCCCTGAACAAGGAAGTCCGCTTGAGTGGCAGAACGGGTGATAAATCACTTCAGTGACAGCTGCTCATGTGTTCACTCCGTTGGGATTTTTTTTATAGGCTTGTTTCTTAGACAATAAATAGCAATAAATAGCAAAAATCCCAAGATCCTAAATGTTCACGTGCGTTCACAAGAACCCTGGAGAGCAAGGAGAGCAAAAAACTGAAAGGCAGAATGCACATGAGACGTTCGTACTTGCATCAGTGAATCTGAGTTCAGAAACTCTGTTTTTGGATAGTGGTGGATATTTCCACCCAGGCAGGTGATTTGAAGGAGCTCAGTTCAACATCTGAGGATATAAAAACAAGAAATAAATCCTGCTCTTATTTGGAAAAGCACGTTCTATACCAAGATAGCAATATGCAACACCTTTAACTGTTAATTTTTACAATTAACAAGCAAATCATTTAAATCTCCACACCTGCTGGATTAAGTGTTGTAAAGACTAAATTCCATTGTTATTATTTTTCCATTTTTGTTGCTGTACGATGAGAAATGAGACACTGAGCAGCAGGTGGGTGCATCTGATCTAAGTATCTATTAGAAGTTTTTCTACATTACTGAAGTATTTATAGACAGTTTGGAGTTTGCCACGAGTACAAAAGTAGATGGTTTAACAAGAATAACACCGTAGACGGTTGATGTTTGCTGCCATCTCATGTCACACGAGTCAGACTTGACACCTGAGGTGTTGGTGGTAAACGGGACGCCACAGCGCATTTCTTTTGAAATCAAAACCTGACTAACCGAACACATGCAGACTGTTTAAGATGTTACTGTATTCCTTTAGATTTAAAAAAAAAAAAAAAAGAGTAACTTACCCTGTAATTCTACAGCCCTTTTATTTACTTTGTGTTTGAGAAATAAGTACATTGAAATGTTTTGTTACATTCTTGTGTTTCTACTGCACAGAGAAGTCAGTCCACTCAAAGATGTGCACTGGTGCTTGACGCAGTGTTTACAGGACCTGCTGGAGGACAGTCCTCCCAGCTTCAGGTCCAACTGCGGCCATGCGGGCTGGTCGTTACTACTGAGGCTGCACCGCTAAAAACATCTCTGGGTTTCAGCCCAAATGCACAACTGAATCGCTCTGAAAGCAGTCTCAAACCTGACAGCGTCACGGATTCTGCTGCACTTTTTTTGGGATTTTGAGCACTTAGCATAGTCGTGACCTCTGACATGTTGGACTTCGGTACTTGAGGCTCAGGACATCACACATGCGTGTTTGGGAAACTGCTGTGGATTTGCACGAGAGTCTGAACGAGCAGACGAGGACTACATGTGACATAAACCCCCCCCTCAGCTGACTGGGGTACGTTTGTGTCAGTCCTGGGTGTTGAAATAAAGACGACTCCAGTCCACGAGTCAAGAACCGTTTATTAAAATCCAATCCAACGCACACATGCATCAGCTGAGATCATGCTTCGTTTCCTTATTTGAGCCATTTTACATGAGTCATTCAATAAATAAGTTTGAAATAAATACAGAGCTTTTATTTTATTATACACGCAGCCATGACACAGCAAACGGGGGCCCAATGCATAGCATTCAGAAAGTGCAAAGAATCGGCCATGGATGTGCCACAGATGCGGTTAGAGGTCAGTGATCACAGGAGGAAGCGCAGGACTCGCGCCAGACCGAGTTAAGACACGGACCACAAACTGGGGGGTTCAGACCACAAGCACAAAGACCAGGACCCTTGAATTACTTTGTTTTATGTGGAATGGTCGTGATGTTCGGCTGGTAGTAAATCTGATCAGTGAACCTTCATGAGGATGAGATAACAGGAAGTGACATCATGGTGTGACTGCTCTGCACATTGTAAAGGTAATCCCTCCTGGCGGTTGGTCCCTGCTGGCGCCGCTGGCCTTGGCCCCGCCCCCTCTAATCCAGGATCAGGGATTCGCTGCTGGAGCTCTGCGCCGCTCCGGCGTTTCTTCTCCTCATCCACTAAAACATGTCCAAGCACACCGCGCCCCTCTCCCTACAAAAGCTTGTTTTTTTTTCTTTTCCTCCAGGTTAGTGTTCTTGAGAAAATATCTCCTTTTTAAAAGTCTACATATTAAAAGCATGTACACACAAATAATAGAAAAATAACCGACTGCATTCAGCTCGCCTATGGACAGATCAGCAAAGTAATCAACATGATTAGATCGAGTCTCATTTAACAGACGGTCGTAGAAAATTATAAGTGAACTTTACAGCAAACTCTTGCTGAATCTACAGTTTAAGGTTGCAGTTGATTCATGGGACACTCGAAAGGCATTAAATACTAAAGTAGCCGTCAGATTTGTCCAAAAAGCCATAAACCCTGACCACTTTGGCTCGTCAAAACACAGCTATCAACACTTCTACTTCCAATCAAATAAAGGTGCTTCTGAAGAGGATAAAGCTGATTTAATTACAGGAGTCATTAAAAGGAATGGAAAAGGCGAACAAACCGAGCCATGAAAGCGACAAAATAAAATAATTGAAATAACAAGGATGAGTTGGAAGCTGACTAGGAACACAAGGTCGAGAGTTAGAGGAGGGGGAGAGGGAGAAGAAAGAAAAAGGGACTTCGGTCCTCCTGATGTCCAGGTAATGGAATGAGAGAAGTGACTGCAAACAGGTCTACTGGTTCTTCTTGTCTTCTGGAGGGGAGTAGGGAGGAGGCTTGTCCTGCAGAGAGTCATGTTTGGGCACAACAGTGTTCAGTAGTTGGACCTGAGCATCTAAAAGGCTGTTTTAAGAGGCTCAGGTGTGTCAGACGAGCAGCAGTACAATAATAGCACTCAACGTACTCCGGCAGACAGTACCGAAACCTCGGAAATGGTGTTTCTGTCGCTGCAGGAGCTTTGAGTGCGTTTACAGCACCTGAACATTGAGACTCGAGAGTATTTGTAGCATTTATGATCACACAGTTCACCGTGAACTTGGCCTCTGCTGCAAATATCTGAGTGCTGCTTTCATTAGAGTGTGTGTGTGTGTGTCGCTGCTTTTACACAAAACTATCAACGCAGGAAGCCCTAAATCTGGGTCAAGCGTGAGGAAGCTCACCTGTGGCAGGTACACGTGCGTCGGAGGCAGAGTGGCAGGGCTGGCGCTCGCCGCTGCCTCGGCTGCTTTGGCCTCCGCTGCAGACAGGAGGACAGGAGGTCATTAATCCAAGAATACTCCATATTATATTAAACAAAACGAGCAAATCAACCCAGCGTTGTGACTGATGGTGCAGTTAGGAGGGAAGTAAACGAGGGGAAAGTCAGGTTCTCTCTTTGAAATCTTAAGAAAGAGTAAAGGTGCGGGTATACTTCTGCGTCACACACACGCAGAGCACACGGCGCACCCGTGACGCCGTCACGAATCCTTCGGACTTCTCCGTCTCTCCATTTGGTCGCGGTGCAGTACCCCCCGCGGCCACTAGTTAGCGACCTTTTTCTGAATGGTTTATCCGACTTTTTCCGGTCACAGTAAATCAAAGAGATAAGGACAACTATTGTGCAAAAAACAAAAACAAAAAAAATCACATATAAACGAAGAAAAGAGCCCTGGAAGTTCACTACTGATTCAAACCGGAAACCGGAAATGCTTCGCTTTCAAACGAACCAATCACAGCCCTCTCGGTCTGCGTGTGGTCGGCGTCTCCTCGACGCGTAGTTACAATTTTCAGGAGGTGCACGTCAGTGACGGCGCATGTGACGGCGTGTCCTCTGCGTGTACAAAAACCACACGCCGTAGACACGGCGTCGTTTTGACGCAGAACCATAATTCAGCCTTAACGCCATCAAAAAAATCTGTTTCCAACATCGTGCTGCTGTATTTCCTTCAGTTAAAAGTTGTTTTGTGGGTTTACTTTGATCAAGTATCTGTTAAAAAGAGTAAGTGGGGTTCAAATCTGCATTTTCCCTGGCTGTTTTATAACTTTTTTTTAACCTATTCCTTGTGGGATTTGGTGTGAGGAGCATCAATGTGTTGAAAGGTTTAATTAAAGCTCAACTTTCCAAGAGAACCTTGATTACAATAAAACCTCCTGTGATATAGTTACTGTTGTAGTTGTAGTTACTGTTCATCTCTGGGGGAGTTGAAAAGTAACTACAAACTCCACAGACTTTGAGGCAGCGATGCTGCAAACCTTTAGAAGATACTTAAAAAGGTTTTTTTGTTTTTAACCCTGAACTGAGAGAAACTCTGGGTTTCTCGTATCTGATAGTGAGGTAACTCAAACAGTCGCAGAAACTGAGGTAACTTATCTTTAGAGGCACGTTACCATGGTAACTTACATTGTGACCTGGTCTAAAACAGGTTTTGTTCTATAAAACAGGCAGCTCCTCTCTTCAGAGCTGAAGCAAGGTTGTGTTTGTTTGGAAACTGATCCTAAAGACCATTTAGCGAGATCTAAACAGTGATGTGTCCTTTTATTTATGAAGAGTCGGCACATTCAGCATTTAATAAATACATTTAACAAGGATACTTAGTTCTTGTCAGTGTGATACCCTGACCTCCCCGTCCCTGTTTTTATTGCATTAATTACATGCACTCAACACCAGGGGCGGGAGGGGGGCCCACATCACCCGCGTTCCCTCGCCGGCCTGGGATAGGTGTGTCCACCCAAACGTGCGTCCTGCCCACCCAATCAAAGTTATGGGGATCCTTTATTTTTTTATAATGTTATTTTTTTATAAATTAAAAAAATATCACAGAATATCTGTACCGTTTCTGATTGGGTGGGCACTGCACATCATTTTTAGACACAACAATGAACGGCGGAGGGACCCGGAGCAAAATGAGCACATCAGAGAAGTTCAGAACAGAACACACTGAAGGCTGATTTATGGTTCTGCGTTAAACCAACGCAGAGCCTACTACGGCATAGTGTACGCTAGGGGTGTATAGTATACGATACACTAATCTCACGATAACGATACGATACGATATTATAGCAGTATTTTTTTTAACAACCTTGAATGAGGAACATATGACTGGAAAAAATTGTCTTTAATTTGAAAGACACAAAATACAAAACAATGCTGTGCGTTTGCTCTATTGTTACAGTTTGTAATGCTTTATAACTGTTTAAGTTTTAAAGAGAAAGCCAGGACAACCATTTTCCACAAACTGAACTAAAAGTAAATGTCAGGTTTGCATTATGCATCTTCAGTATAAATATTTTGCCACAAACTGAATAGTTAGTTTCTCTCATGTATGATTTCATTTTTTTTCTTTCTAATTTAACAACTAAAATTAAATAAATAAATAAATAAAAGTAAATAAATACATACAATTTTACATCATCAAAAAGATTGATTCATGCTCACCTTATAAGTGTAAGAGGAGATTTATTTTTGTTAAGGTTATTTTGGTAATTCAGGGTTCATTATTTTATAAATATATTCTTTATATGCTGATGTAAATCAGGGACTATAATGACACTAGTCAGTTTATCTGTAGTTGTTAGTATATTTTAGATTGGGCGGAGTGATACAGCACTAGGTGCTGTGTTGATGCTCTAAAATCCTACGCTGTTGAGCGGACATTAAAGTACACTGGAGCTCAGCAGAAGTTGCCCGCGTGTTTATCCTACTCACGACCCGAAAAAGGTTTAATTTAATAAGGTAAGGCTAAACTCTACACCAGCCTTACATAAGTAAAAGTTCAGAGCTCAAAACGGGTCCACAAAACGGGACTAGTTTCTTCTGAGCGGAGTAAGATTTCTGTCCGCGGGTCGAGGTGCGGTCGCGGCCGGATGCGCGTTTCTAGTCAACACAATAGATTCATATTAATAACCCAATATCGCGATACAGTTTGTCACCTCCACGACACGTATTGTGACGTTTTTGTATCGCGAAATTTCGTGGCACGATATGTTGCACCCCTAGTGTACGCCGTAAGGCTGATTTATGGTTCTACGTTACACCAACGCAGAATGGTGCGCGTCGCCTGTTTCATTCGGTGCGCAAAAAACCGATTGGTTAAAGTTTTTACAGGATTAAAGCTGTCAGAGAGGTTGGATTTTTTTCTTTCCTTTTTCTGAACACATTATTCACTGGCTACTCTCAGGATGGAAGGACCATTTCACCCAGTATAACAAATGTTTTTGAATACGATCACAGACTATACCTTTAAGCAAAAAAACATTTTAAAGAATTACATTTATGATTCTACTAAATTAAGACATTTTTGTGTCCACTGTTCACTTTGGGGTTAAGTTAAATACAGTCAAGAAGTTGATGTCTTACATATATATTTACACCAAATCAGTTATTTTTATTTTCTTTACCACAGAAAGTCTGTGGCTAAGCGATTCAAACTGACACAATGTAACAATAACAACAACAACATTAATAACAACAATAATAGTAATAAACATTGTAGAATTTGCTCAAACAGCTAGAAAGTTTATGAACTCTGAGCAGTTTTAATGCCGAGTAAGTTTTACTGGGGCAGTTGACGGGCAGCACTTGAGCGACACTGACCTGCTGCTGAGGACGGCAGGTCTGGGTCCCGCGGCGGCTGCTGGCCCAGGGGAGCAGAGTAAGGGGGGGGTGGCACGTAGCCCACAGAGGCATCAAACGCCGGAGGACTGGTGTAGAATCCGTCTGAAACGAAGGAGTGAAACGACACAATTAAGACCAGCTGAGACCAGCAGTTTAAGGTCATTTGAAAAAGGAAGTAAACCCCGAATAAAACCACTGATCACAGAGCAACACTGACAGTGTTTTGCCCATTTTTTTATGACTGACTGAACAATACAAAATATTACCAAATCAAACCTTGGTCACTTTCAAACAAGGTCATTAATCAGTTACAGAGCTGATGTTTGCAGCGCAACGTCAGTCTGAACAGTCATGTTGCAACTCATCCGACTCCTGCAGTGTGACAGTGTTGCGTTGGTGCCAGTTTGGATGGAGAAGCCAGTCGCATCACGATCCCGTCTGCATCCACACGCATCTCTGTAAGGAGGTAGCAGCCGCTCCTCCACAAAGGGCTATTGTTAAACGTTGCTCCCTTTCTCTTCACCGTTCTGTTCATTGTCATCTGTTTATTACTTTGCTGGCTTCCACTGCACAACTAACTAACGCTCCGGCTGCTCGTCTACTCCTGTGAAAGTTGTGCAGTGCGTGACATCTTGTGATCGTTCCCTCTCTCTCTCCTGCTCCCTTCAGGGCTCTGGCCAGTTCACATCAAGTCTGGGATAGGGCTGCTCGATTTTGCCCAAAAATAAAATCACGATTTTTTTCTCTCAAAATCCGATTTTCGATTACGATTATTTTGTGAATTGACAAAAGGCAAAGAAATGATTTCAAATATGCTGTTTTTTTATTGAACATTTGCCCCATTGGGCTTTAAGTGCAAACTTTGCTCTTATTAAACCAAAAATGAATGAATAAAGTGCAAAACTCTGTAAAATAAGTTGAAAAAAAGTTTTAAAAAATATAATAAAATATAGTTATATCTCTGAAAAAAAAAAATCAGCAAATCAGCACTTGCAAACATACAGTAAGTTATATATCCAATTAAATAAAACAAGACATTTTCTAATTAAACTAAACTGGGTCTTTGCATGCTAAATAATAATGCAACCCATGAAGGAGGTAGAGGTGTGTAATGTCAGTCATTACATTTGCTATTCACATTTGCAAGTTTTTTGCAAGGAACACGAGCCTACCGCATCTGGCTTGAGGGATGCCCGGTGGCATGTTACAACGCCCCCTCCTACACTAAAGAGCCTCTCCCATGGGGCACTGGTCGCAGGTATTGAGAGGTATTTCCATCAATCATTAATATGGTATCAATCATTAATATGTGTGCAGACAAGGTAAAAAAAAAAAGAAGTGAAAAATCGATTTTAACGTTTTAACATCGTTCTAATTACATAATCGCGATTACGATTTAAAATCGATTAATCGAACAGCCCTAGTCTGGGATAACAAACAGCCGCAGTCAGAGCGTAGCAGCCCTCACCTGGAGGAGGAGCGGTGGCGTAGGAGTAGCCGGGCGGAGGTCCCGCCGGGTACATGCCATTGGCGGGGGGAGGAGGGTAGCCGAAGGCCCCGTTAGCCATGAAAGGACATCCACCGAAGCCAGTAGTCACAGGTTGCCCTCTGGCTGCTGAAACGCGGTGAATTAGCAGATGATAACCAGTTAAAATACATGTGGCGCAACAGTATTTTGACACTTTTGTTCGTTTATCGTACCCTGAGCTGCGACCTGCAGCATGTATTGCCCAAACTCAATGGCTCCTCCAGAGGCAAAAATCAGCTTGAATGTAGCGCTGCCTTCCCAACCACCTTTCAGGAAATTTTCAAGAGAAATTAACACATCTACTGACCGACACAAGCACCGGCCGTTCATCAGTGATACAGCGGACATGACACATACGACTGGACGTGAACCCACCTCCAGGCTCCGCACCGACGGTGCCTTTGATGTAATTAGCCCCCAGGACAGGCTGTTTGATCTCACAGCCCTTCATCAGGTAGAAGGGCATCATAAAAGACAGCAGCCCATCCCGCCCTTTAGCCAGGAAGATCACCTGAGAAGCAAACCACAAATACCGTAACGTTAAATTTAAGCGAACTCAAAATGCACGATCAACGTTCTCCATCTAGGCTCTTTAAAGCTCCCTTATAATATTTAAAAATATAATTATCCTGAAAAAGTACGGCAACTGACTTGTCTGACAGAGTCCAAAACTTAAAAAAAAAAACACCTTATTTTCTCCATTTTTCCTGTAGGTTTTTAAACAGTGCCAAGACAGGACAATCTATTTTAACCAAATCAGGTTTTTATATTTTCTATATGCATAAAAACAATAAAAATCCACTGATCATGGTGGGTTTTAGCATTAAGCAAATACAACTTAAAAAAAACAAAACAAGTAACATTTTTTCACTATCCGTTGTATTCATTCAACAAAATTGAAGCCATAAAGAAAGAAGAAAAAAGAAAAAACATCTTGAAGCATCTGCTTCCTGTATGACTTTATCAGTCTCTCACATCGCTGTGGAGGGATTTTAGTCTCTTTACAACACAGCTTCAGTCTTTGGGCATTTGCCTAATGAACGCTTTGCTTACTTTACAAGTTATTCACGTTAAACCTTGTGCATGTGGTAAATGTGCAACACTCCCGAACAAGGTAGAGAACATTTGCTGAAAAGAGATGCAGCAGGTGACGGCGGAGCAAAAACATCACACCAAATAAACCACAGTGATGAAGGAATTATTATCTTTGCCTAGCCAATTTACTGTCTGTGTTTGTAAATGAGAACTACATTAAAATCACAGAAGCAGCCAAAAAGACAATTCCTTCAGATAATTTGGTGTACACAATCTTAGGCTTTGGAACTGGGCAGAGCCCACGTGGAGTCCAGATGCAGCGGCTGTTTTGTCATTAGTTTCTCCTGACATTATGTCAATGAAGTTCTGGAAATGTGGTCTGAAATCTTGTGCTTCAAGTGCATTTATTGATGAACATTTTGTCAACTACTCAAAATTCAATTAGATGACGTGAAAGATGATGCTTCAGTTCAAACCATTTCTGAACCATTTAAAGCCACTCCATGTAGTAATACCACTTCTGGCCTCATGGGGGCATATAGTGTAGCTGTGCTGTTCCAACTGAAGAGCCACTGAAAATACTCTACTGCAGTGTTGTTCAATTCTGCTCCTCAACGGCCGCTGTCCTGCATGTTTTAGACGTTTCCCTGTGTATGAAGAGATAACACAACCCCTCTCTCTTTGGTACTGTCAGTATTTCTATTCAGTGACCCATTCAGATTTGCAAGGCCCTATGATACCCCAGACATGGCTAAGAGAAGAATTTCCCAGCTTCCTCATCTTTATTTACAATATTACAACATGTTGCACCATTACAAAGGATAGCACAGATCTTTACGACCAATTTTCACAGACTCCACCCCCTTAAACTGCCGGCTATGAGCACAAAGGGAACTTTTGTACTGTATCCTTTGAGTATTTTGACCAAAATATGACATTTTGTCAACTTTTGAGAAAACAAAGATCACGACATGTCTCCTTTAAATGAAGGAAAGATGTGATATGAGGCCTTTGAGGCTGAACCTGCATTCTGGCTCTTGTCCCTCACCCTGTATGGCGTAAGATAGATGCTTCCCTTCTTGCTCTTTCTGAAGGCTTCAGGCAGACTGTCCGCATCGCAGAAGATAAGCTCCACGTTATCATGGTTCATCAACACACTAGTGACACAGGGAAAAAAAAAAAGGCACAATGAAATTCTGACCATTGGATTTTCTCTGTGCACAAGATTAAACTATACATTTTGAAATATGTTTATGAAATGACTCAAGCCCCCAACTTGCGTAATCTTTGAGTTAAAGGCTTAAAAATGAGATCACCGGGTTATTGTGCAACTGTCCAGTCACTGAAGATGGGTCATCTGTTTCCCACAGTTCAAAGTAACACTGAAGTAAAAGGATTACACTTTCAGGCCATCTAGTGACAGGGCTTTAAAGTAGATGAAGAGGGTTATATTTACCTGCAGTGGGTTCTAGAAAAATCTATCTGTGAGAGCTAACCTCACTGTTACCACCCTGTATCCAGAAGCTGTTTCAGCAAAGACAAAGTATAGTAAGCTGAGAGGAAGCTGTATGTTCACAAAAACAAAAAACAAAACGGATGTCAAACATAGATGTGTGTCAGTTTACGGGGTTAATCTGTGGAATGTTTTGGAAATGGAAATTAAAGGGTGCAGTACATACCAAATATTTAAAAAAATATTGAAGAACAAGAACATGCGAATTTCCCCATTGAGGGAGTAAAAAAGGATTATCTTATCTTATCTTATGCTCATTAAGTATGATCATATTATATGAGTGTTTATGTAAGTGTCTGAACTTAAATAGATAATGTGTCTATGCAGGTTACTGAATGAATTCAATATACAAAAAGTATATTAAATGTTTTTCTTTCAATTTATTTACTGCTCTGTATCGGTATATGTAGGAGCTGACAGAAATGTATTATAAAAGCGTAATAAGCCAAGCTTCAGCCCACAGCTTTTCGGTCTTGTTTTGTTTATATATTTTGGTCTAATGCAATATTAGTATTAACTTCATGTTATTTGTTGTTTTCTTTTGAATTCTTATTTTGGAAATGACCGAAATAAACAAAAAAAACAACAAAAAAACCCACCAAAAACGTGATGACAAAACAAAACAAACCTTTCATAGCAGCAGGCCCGAGGAGTGGTGGCTGCAGCTACGCAGCAGGACTGCTCTGCAGCCCAATGCATGCAAGACAACTCATGCAATCACAATAAATGACATTTCATCATTGAAACCTTGAAATAAAAAAATAAATGCACATTGATAAACGTTTCCTGGCATCACATGTGACGCCTGTTTCGGTGCTGCTGATATAACAGGGTGAGGGCCATGTCTGGGCCACGAAACCCAAGCCCGGTATGCGTGTTTGTATGAACATGACTTCATTAGTTTGAAGTGCTGATGAGTAAAACACAGGGTTTGTGTTTAAAGGAGGTGGATGTGGTGCAGACGGAGCCAGCCCGAGCCGTAACGCGGTACCTCTCACTGTTGTTGATGATGACTCCCCCGGACTCCGAGTTGTTCTGGTTCAGAGACATGACGACGGACCTCCAGTCTCTCTCACGGGGGGGAAAACAGATCAACGATGGTGCAGAAAAAAAAAACGTATCCAAAGGCCGTCGGAAAGCTGCGCTAGCTCGCAGATCTCGGTCGGGTTTTACTGCAAATGCTGCACCTGTTCCTCCGCCATGCGCGTGACGTCACCCGCCGAGTGACGTCACGTACGCTTGGCTCGATTTAAATTTAAAAAAATAATTTAAGTAACTTTTTTTCTCTCTTTTTAATTACTACGGGTAACAGAACTTTCTACAGTTTTCTACAGCAGTTACATTTTTTTTCCTTCTAGTTATTTACACCATAAGTGTTGTTACTGTCTTCATCTGCTATTGGAAATACTATATGACAATCTCAGCTATTGCACAATTTTGAAAGCTAATATTTATGTAATTCTTTTTGTTTCCATTTTGGATGAGTTCACCTCTATATTTAATTTTTTATCCGTTTTATTCTTTGTTATTCTACCTTGTAAGTTGTTATAATACAAAAGCTATTTTTCTTATAAATAGTTTATTTTTATTTTTTGCATTTAAGGGTTCTTTCTGTTTTAATCTGTTTATTTTATCTGTTTTTTTTGTTTTTGCTTTGTTTTTTTATTGAGAAGTTATAAGAACATCAGACAAGTGCTCCAATATATATATGTAACAAAAAAATAAATGAATGAGACATAAACGAGTGAATAAATAAAATATGAAAAAGAAGAAAAAAGGAAATGAAAAAATAAATAAGTAAAATGTAAATACAGTATTCATCTTTAAAAAAAACGTCTCATATATATCTGTGGATGTTATACTTTGCTTGGTGTCGATTAGTTTAAGGGATGTTTATCTTATCTGTAATCTGTAACTGAGGAGTGAAATAATGCGTGACATAAGCACTGACGGAAATTTATAGAGTTTTCTACAGCAGCTAAATTTTCCTTTTAGCTATTTTACATATTAACACCATGAGTGTTGTAAAACAGAAACATATTCTTACTGTTTTCATCTGCTATTGGAACATGGACGCACAATTTTGAAAGCTAACATTTATGTAATAAATATTATTTATAACTTTAGCCTTTTTTGTTTACATTTTGGATGAGTTCACCTCTATATTGATTTTTATCCGTTATATTCTTTGTTATTCTACCTTGTTAGTTGTTACAGTACAAAAGTTATTTAAAGTCTTTCCTATAAATAGTTTATTTGTTTTCATTTATTGCATTTAAGGGTTCTTTCTATTTTAATGTGTTTATTTTTATTAGAAACACATTGTGCCTCAGGTTTGGAGTAGCAAAATGCGAATTCATGGTCTGCTTGGCAAACAGTCATAGAAGTGTTTTCATCTGTCTAGGTCTTCTAATTTCTCTCCAACCCAGACACACATTATTTGTGCATACACAGTGTGGATGCAGATAAGCAGATGCTAGTGCATGCATGGATGCATGGGTCAGTTGCATAGTTGTTGGTTTAAAAAGCTGCTTTTAAATACTTTATGTTATTTTACTACTATATGCTAATATATTGAATGACCAGCCTTGGTGCCTCAGTTTTTTTTTTCACTGTCCAAAAAGTTGATTAATGACATGGTAGATGTTAGTGTAACTGTGCATGGTAGTTTGTTTTGTTTATTATTTGTCTACCCACAACATTGACAAGAATGAAGCAGATATAAAGGATGGACAAATGCAGTCAGCTAAGATGTCATTAGGCACACTTGTCATAGCTATAACTGGTCTATATACTGTACACCACTGTGTGAATACCAACAAACCTGTTCCACAGGAACAACCCACCCTCCACCCTAAATATGCAAATGTGTAAAAAAAAACAAAAAACCAACCCACTCTGTCATGTTCATGGTTTTGCATATCAGAACATAGTAGCTGGTCACAGCGTTACAACACATGATATTGTGGCACCATCGTGGCAGAATTTGATTAACAATTTGATTTACAATAGGCAGAATAAGCATGAACAAGGAAAGTAGTACACCCTATCCATCCATTCATCGTCACTTCAGATGTCGTCACTGAAATGACGTCTAAGACAATGACTGCCTGAGCTGAAATGGGGAATACCAGAACTCTGGCCAAGCTCTGACGGACCTACTCCGGCCATCAGTCGGTAGCTGGCCATCCTGGAAGGCTTCAGGGGTAAAAGAAGCTTCCGCAGATATCAAGTTCACAAGAAATACTAAGCACTCAGTAGTTAATAGTGACAGCTTGTCATTAACTTCACAGACTGCTCTTTAGCTGTCACTCAAAAAAAAACCATGACCATATTTATGCATACATTTGTGGCTAATTAAGTACATAAAAATTCAACCCCTTGCACAGTTACTGTGGACACCAATACTAGTTTTTGTACTTGAACTGTAAATATGCTTATGTCGGCTGGAAAGTTGGACATTATAACATTTTAGCACAGATGTCAGTAGAGATTGGCTCGTTTTTTAAGCTAGCCCCTTGTGGTCGTTTGAACTAAAACTTTCCCCACTTTTGCAATGGCTCCAGCTTTGCAGTCCGGATGTTGCCCCTCCAGCGTGTGGTCTATTCAATGGGTGCAGTCTGTCCTGCGGCTGCAGAGCAAGCCCAAAGTATGGGCTTTTTGATCACACCTCAAACACATTTGCCATGAGGCGTTTGTGATGATATCCTGTGTGTTGTTTCAGCCAAATGTCACTCATCCTTAGTCTTTTGCCACATTTATGCAATCTTTTATATATGCCTTCGTCTTGTATTTATATAGGTTGAAATTATGTGAAAACATACCTGAGTACTCCAGACCAGCAAACAAACAAAATGATTCTTATTATTCATTATGCATGTTGTTTGTTTGTTTTGATCACAAATGACATTGTGTAATACTCCGTGACTTGTTGTTAATCTGTCAGTATAATTTTAAGACCTGACTTTAGCCATTATTACACAGAGCTGGTAGGAACTGGGGTGAAAAATCAATGCATGTGTGTTTTCGGCTTAACATGTGCAAGGCAAGTTCATTTGTGTAGCTCAATTCAACGACAAGATGACTCAAAGTGGTTTACAGAGACATTAAAACATCATCAAAAAGCAGAAAAAATAATTATTTAAAACATAATAAAAAGAAAGAAAGAAAAACGAACATTACATAAAAACAGTAATTAAAATATGATAAAGTTATGCAAATCAAGCTTAAAAGTAACAGTACAGATTTGGAACTTTATTCAAATGCAGCTGAGAACAGATGTGTCTTCAACCTGGATTTAAAATCTGTTCTGTGCAAACAAAAAAATGCTGATGAATTAGGTCTGTTACTTTGTATCATTCTTGTTTTAAACCGTAACGTAGGGCGCTAGACTTGAAACAAGTCCTAAGTCACAGTCACTGACTTATGAATACCACCTTCTACAGGAAGTGATGACTTCCGTCTGGTGTATGATAACACATCGAAGCGCATCACGCACCCAGCTTCCCCATATCTCACACAGAGAGCACATCAGCTAACCCAGTCTGGTGTTCAGAAAAAAAGGCATCATTATGTCCAGTCAACGAGAGGACACCTGCGCCAAGGAAAATCAACTGCAAACACCTGACCAGGTAAGAACAACAACTCACTTGAACACTCATGATGTGTTCAGTTTGGCTTTAATTGTGCCGCTCTGTTACGTAATTCACATGTCAATGTGGTAATAACCAAACTGAAATTCTTGTGTGTTTTCTTTAGTTTCATGCCTTTTTTTATAGTTTTGCTTCGATTTCTGTTAACACACCTTCAGTCCAGATCACAGTTATTTCCTCTGTGAAACTTAAGGGGGGAAAACAACAAAAATTTAGTTGAGGCAGTGTTAAAAAAAGGTTTCCACAGAAAAATTGAGTCACTGTCTACACATGGCAATTTCAGGATCCAGTGACAATGATTCATAGCAGCTTTATATGTTTTAGATCAGATGATACCCATTGAAACACATTTTATTTGCCTCTGCAAGCTGCATTCTCTTTTTTTTTACTTATTTAAGATGGATACGCACCAGTCGTCAGGTTTAACTGATATAGTCTAACTTGAATGCGCTTTTACAGCATCTTTGTTCAATGGAAGCGTGATGTAAATGCTGTATTTGTTTGGGCATGCATGTGGTCAGGTTGTGTGCAGGTCTATCAGCATATTTATTTTTAGGATGAGTGATGCTCTTTCAGGTTCAAACGTTGAACAGGTTGCTGCATCACAGTTGCCTTTAAGTTAGTTTCATTATCAGCAATGGAGGAAGTTGCACACAGCGTCAGGCTTTATCAGAATTTGAAGGAAAAATGTGTGTGTTTGCTAAATGATTATAATATTTCAGAGTAAGAGCTGGTAACGACGACCAAGCGTCAGGCCACCTTCGAATTATTGCTCGTTTCAGTTTCATTTGTCATTAAGTACTGTATTACTTTCAACCAAAAAAATGTTTAAGTTCCCTTTATTAAAGCGCTGTTATCTTCTGTTTTAAAGGATCATGGCTTGACAAGACACAAACAGGTAAATAACATGAGCTGCTGGCTGTCATATTGTGTTTCAAAATATCTTTTTTCTTCTGCTGAGTGATGCTGTAGTGGAACAAGGTTCTTAATTTGAATACTGGCAAATATCCACGGGTGTTTGCCTTTTGTCCACGTGCTCGGGGGGGGGGGGGGGGGGGGGGGGGGTAGGTGTTGGTTAGTGTTTCAGCAAACCAGATCTTGTCTGACTCTGCTGATTTGCTGTGCGGAGTACCTCAGGGTTTTGTTTTGGGCCCAATTTTGTTTCTGTTATATGTTTTCCCCTTAGGAAAGAAAATCCAGGAGTTTGTCGATGTTTCATACCATTTATTTGCAGATGAGCTGTACTGCTTTTTTAACGCCTCTGCGATTCAGACATTGTACTCCTCAATGAGGTGCCTTGTGCAAATAAAACAACGTGCAAACACTCTGCAGTTAAACTCGGATAAAACAGAGGTGCTAGTGATTGGCCCTGATGATGTTGTTCCAGTTACACATCAGTTTTTAGATTACGTGAGTGTTTCATAATCGAGCCTAAGACACCTCTGTGTCATCTTTGACAAAGAAATGTCATTAGAACCAAGCGGCTGACGAGGAACTGTTTTCACCAGTTGTGGAATATTTCCAAACTTACAACACTTGTTTCTAAAGATGATCTTGAGTTAATTATCCATGCATTTGTGTCATCTTGTTAGACTACTGCAACAAATTATTTTCTTGCCTTAACAAAAAGGAACTGTCTCCTCTGCAGCAAGTCCAAAATTCCGCAGCAATGCTGCTGACTCACTGTAATAAAAAAAAGATAAAAGATAAAGATAAAGATGTATTTTATTGATCCTAGGACTGGGAAATTATTGTGCAGCAGCAGCATAACATACAGAAAGAAAAGCGACAGCTCAACATAAAACCTAGATATATAAGTAGAAAAGTAGTAAAAATAAAAATGTCTATACATATTTACATCCTATACATACATTATGGTAATTGTGCTGCAGAAATGATAAATAATAAGAGTGTGCAAATGTTGCCATGTGTAAGGAAAAGTCAGTTGTGTGCTATAACCAATAATTATTATTATTTTATGGCATGTGGCAAGAAAGATTACCTGTATCTGTTCGACAGCAGAGCTCCTCTGTCTTACTGGGGTGGGGTGGAGGGGGTGGTCCGGGTTGTCCATGATGGAGGAAATGTCCTTTTCTTCTCCACCATAGAAGGGCTCGCATCACAAAACAATCATAAAAACTTATTGGCTCCCGGTCTCTTTTTGTTTTAACTTTAAAATCTTGGTGCTGACATTTAGAGCTCTGCGTGGTCAGCCCCCCTCCTACATTAGGGACCTTTTATGCCCCTACGTTCCATCTCGGAGGCTGAGGTCATTGGACCAAGACTTGCTTATAGTCCCTCGTGTCCCGTTTTAAGAGACGAGGCGATCGTTCCTTCAAGGCCGTCTTACCGAGGCTCAGGAATTATCTCCCACTGTCTCTGCGTTCGCTGGACTCCATCAAGGCTTTTAAGAGCAAACTTAAAATCCACCCTTTTCTCCAAGCTTTTTTTTATTTTTTTATTGCAAGCACTGTAAGGATTTACAGGATGCATGGTACATGTCAGAAAAATAAGATACAAACTCCAAAATTCAGTTCATTGAACATACAAAACTTAAATATTCTACAGTACACTTCCTGATAGTTTGCATCATATCCAGTGCTATTTTCTCCATCTTACCACCCCCACCCACAACCTCTCCCCACCCACACGAATACATGTACATCCATATACAAAAAACCAACACAGTAACAAAACACATCAAGACAACAAATAACACAAACACATAGAAAGAGAGAGGAAAAAAAAAAAAAAAGAGCTGCTATCAGATCATATTAGTGTGGGAGACTTGCCCCAGTTGAGCTAGTTCATTCTGATACAGTTCAGAAATGGACCTCATACCTTCAGAAACCTGTGGCTTAATCTGGATCCAAAGAAAATGTGTTTTTTCCAAATGTATAATAGAGATCACTTCGTTAAGCCATTTCTTGAAACAAGGAGGTGAAGGTGTTTTCCAGTCCAATACAATTATTTTCTTAGCCACAACCATTCCGAGCATCAGCGTCTGTTGTTCCTCAAGAGTGTAATCCAAGAAGGCTTCTGAACATCCAAAGAGAGCTAGTTTAGGCTCCAGGGCAAAGTCCTTTGAGTAAACTTTTGAAAACCAATCATAGATGCTTAACCAGAAACCATTAAGGAGAGGACAAAACCAGAAAAGGTGTGCTAGTGAACCATCTGCCATTTTGCACCTGTCGCATTCTGAGGATATTGTAGGATATTGTAGTTTAATTTTTGAATAATGAAGCCCGTGTATAACTTTATACTGAATCAATATGAGTCTGGCATTAACTGAACATGCTTGGAGCTAATGCCCAGCTTTCTCCAAGCGTTTAAACTTCAGTAGTGAGAGGGTTGTTTTATGACCTTCATGTTGATTTTATGTACTTTACTTTTTACTTTTAAAGGTATTCTATATTCAAATTTTTTTGTATGTTATATTTATTGTAATGTGTTTATTCTTTTGTGAAGCACCTTGTGACATCCCCCCCATCTGTGAAAGGTCCTCTAGAAATAAACTTTACTTACAAACCTACTCACTCACTCACTCACTCACTCACTCACTCACTCACTCACTCACTCACTCACTCACTCACTCACTCACTCAGCCTAATATTCATGTTTTTGGACCATGAGGAGAAACCAGAGTACCAGGATAGACCCCACACACAAAGGCCCAAGTACAGATTTAAAGCAGGAACTTTGTAAGACAGCATCTTCAGAAAATAGTAACTTGCAATGTTAGATATCCATGACTGCAAGGAAATGGGTACCAGTATTGTTTTTTCCTCTGTGTCCGTCACCAGTTTTCCCCGGGCCATGCTCGTAAATTTGGGTGGACGAGGAGAAACAAAGGCAGAAAGGTGGGAAACACTGCATGAGATTCAAATGTCTAAGTCTATCAGTATCTCAGATTAGCATCACCTGAAACAGATGAATGGGTAATTTCTGCTGTTTGTTTCCTCTAGGACTTTAAAGAAGAGGAAAATCCGGAGGAGAAGGCGAGGCGACACAAAGAGCAGGAGGTACGACCACCCATTTGTTCCACTTTTGATGACATTTTGCCAACAATCACTCTCACACTGTCTATTTCCGTTCAAAGTTGAAGCCTCTGTATAAAGAGCTGCTGTACACCATTGCACATAAGATGGGGAAACCGTCGTACGCTGAGGTCTTCACAGACGGCCAGCTTCAACAGTACATGCAGGAGGTAAACATCTCACACATCACGCACAACGGCATTCACAACCCTCCCACAGCGTTGGTGATGACTGATTACAGGGATTCGCGTTCTCTGTCAATCTCATTTGCTTCTCACCAGGCTTTCGGTATGACAGAATCAGAGCACAGCAATTTGATGGCGAAAGTAGGGAGCACAGAGGTGAGAAAAGGATGTGGGCACGGTTATTTCCACCAACTTTCCAGTGGTAGAAATTGCGTTGTTGAGATTTTTTTTAGACCATTCTTTTAACCAAAGTGTCTGATCCAAACAGCCCCCGGTGTACTGTCTGATGGCCACTGTAAAGGAGGCCAAGGGGATCCTGGGAAAAGACGTCAGTGGTGAGTTCTTGTTTTATCTAGAGGACAGGGATTTGCTTTGTGTAAACTCATAACAAGGCACTTTACACATAAGGCAAGCCTAGCATAGTCCCAACAAAGATCCTGCAGCTCAGCTCAGTTAATCTCATTCCAATAGAGACCAGATTCAATATCCATATGATGCCAATTTATTTTAAATAAACAAAAAAAACAACCCACACTCACAGCCTGGCTAATGAATCCAACAAAATGTATTTAATTTTCACTGCAATATGATCCCCTGTACTGAAATGGTTCAGCATCTTCCCCAATGACAACATGTGGCAGGGCAAAGGTTTGGACCACCGTTCATCTTGTTAGGACCCCTGGCTGCCCCCCACCCCCACAAATGATCAAACTTTTACATTACAGCCACTCAGAATGCTCTCCCAATCCCATATATGTGTGTTTGTTCAATGCATTAATACCAAGTGTGACTCCACAAACAGCAGAAACATAGTTGCTGAAGCCCGTTGAACAGATCTACAGTAATAACAGTCCACCTCAGTGGCCTTGTTCCCAGATTAGATTAAATTTATAATAGCTAACCCTTTCACCTTTAAATCGTTGTGCACATTTTAAGGACTCGTGTCCAAGCAGAGTCTTGAGAAACTTGGATTGATTACTTTAAGAGTATTCTTTGGCTTTACTAAAAAATCCAATCAGACAGGTGCAGCTGGTCCTGAACGCTGATGCGCGAGTCCTCATGGAAACAAGGAAAAGTAACTCTCATCACCCCGGTTCTGAGCTCATCACACTGTCTCCCTGTATAGGTTTACAATACTTTTCCTGAGTTTATAAAGCATTGAAGGGTTTAGGGCTAAAATACATCAGACGTGTTGCCACCATATCAACCATTAAGATCTGGCCCACATGTAACACACTTCATAACCAAAGTTAGGCCTAATTTTGAACAATGTTTGACCCACATAACTTGCCACTGCTACAACTGAGCAAAAGGTGCCAAATTACAATCTAAGTCTGCCTGCTGTGATACTGCAGAAAATACAAGTGAGTTGCTCAAAAAAGGGATTTTTTTTGGGTTGGGTTCGTTTTGCAATCGGAGGGTAAACTGACACCTACTTCAGCTTTTTTGACAGTGGTTCTCTAGAAAGTGACACTATTGTGGTTTCAACAGGTTTCAGTGACCCGTACTGCATACTGACCATATTAGAAGAAGAGGCGGAGAAACGGACGCGCCACTCCGCCAAACCAGTGAAATTCGTTGTCAAGGATGCTGCATCAAATGACAAAATCTACCAAACAGAGATAAAGAAGCAGACCTTAAACCCTATTTGGAACCAGACGTTCATACTGTGAGTCAACGTTTATGATCATTTCCAGCGAATCAGGTTAAATGTGCTCCACTCATCAGTTTTCCTTCTTTAGAGAATTTGAAGATATGACCGGCGCTAGCTTTCATCTTGAGATGTGGTGAGAAGAAATCTTCACTCGATCTGCTATCGATTCACACTCCTCCCATTGTTTTCATCGCAATCGCTGCATTTCCTGTTGCAGGGACAAGGATGAAGACGTGTCGCTCTCTCAGAAACTAGAAGACATCAAAACCAACTTTAACAGTTTAAGAAGGTATTCTGCCTGTAAGACTTGATCACAGAACAGCTTAACCAAAAATAAAAGTCAGTAAATGTTTAAACCTGTATCCATCTAGGATGATCAAGGAGGCCAAAAAGGAGAAAGGGACTGATGACTTTTTGGGAAATATCATTATAAAATTACAGGTAATAAATATTCAGATTTTTTCTGTTCTGGGTTGTTCTTTTTTCACGGTATCTTTAGTCTGATAGCCATTTGTGGACCCGTATAGGCTCTCCACTGCACCGAGGACAACTGGCACAATCTGGAGCCCCGGACAGAGACATACCCTGACCGCGGCCAGTGCCATCTCAACCTCAAGTTCATCCACAAAGCTGTAACTAACTCCATCTGTTGTTAGAGCCGAAGAATAGTTTATATTCAAATGACTCCAAAAAGACTACAAAATACAATTTTAAGCATGTGATGAAGGCATTTGTAACAGTTATATTGGGCTGAGTTTGTGTTGTCTGACTGACAGAGAGATGGGACGCTGAGTCCTGGGCGCAATGCGTACATCAACTACTGCGGGATTCTCCAGCAGTTCGTCCAGGCTTACATCTCCAAGCAACAGGTGAAGGGAACCCGAGCAGCCTCTCCCTGTCAGTCCTGTTTGAGTGTCTGACCTCCTCTCCCTTCTTAACCCTCTATCGTTTCGTGTCCCAGGGTTCTGCTCCGTGGAAAGGGGCTCTGTGTGGCGAGGCTCAGACTCTGCTCGAACTTTACGCCACACAGAATGACCTCTCGCCTTTTTTGCAAGACCTGGCGTAAGCACCTTGTTGGCATTCTGCAGACTTTCAGCTCTTTCTGGGCCCATTTATGAAGCTGGTCCATGATCTGTATGCTTTTTTTTTTTCTCCCGCCAGGAAGTGGGTGGCTTACAGCAAGCTGTACCAGACTTTAGAGGTGGACTCGTCTGTGCTCCTCCAGCAGCTCACCAGCATAGAGTACCACTGGCACCAGCAGGAGCTGCCGTACCAGCAGGTACAGCCACTCCACTCAATTAAACTCAACAATTCAATCATATTTCAGAGCCAAATGTTGCTATTTTTACCTCAGTTGCACTCATTTGGTAGCCATGGAGATGTCTTTTAGAAAATCTGATTCTTACATTGGTTATTTGGCGTCCACGAGCATGAGAAGTCAAATTAGAAGTGAAATTAAGAATATGGGACTCCTTAAATTCACCGGTGCTATTCCTTTGAATAAAAACTGATCTGAGTACTTCCTCCTTTGGCTCCTCGCTACATATTGCAAGGTTTCTGTCTGACCTTTCAAAATTACGAGGATGATTCTTTCTGTCTGAAAGAAACTGAATGCATTTCCAGCTGTTGATGCCTCTGGCTCGCCAGATTCTCCTGTTCTTCAAACAAAGGTTTTCAGAAGAAGCAGATAAGCCTTGACAAAGGTGTTGTATCTTCTACTAGAAACAGGAACTCGGGGATTCTCTTCACGGGTTCCTGCAGTACGGATTGTGTCTGGTGGCCAAATACAGAGACATCTTCCCCCCGATTGCTAGCTCTACTCCGAAACTACACACGCTGCTCAGGTACCCAAAGTTGTTAAAGTCTGCTAAAATTCATGTGGGATGTGAAAGACGTAGCCATGCTTTTCTTTTATCTTTTCTTTCAGGATCTTGGTCCAGATCTGTAAGACTCGAGCATTTCAGAAACTGAACCCGGCGCAGTTCGAGCTTCACGATGAAGTCACTGACGCCATCCAGGTCGGTCCTCATGTCCATGAAATATTCCCCAGCAGCAGCATGTACAGTAACAATACATGCTTTATCACTCATAACATGACTCTTATACCAGACGGGAACAGAGGAGTGGTTCACCATCAAGAAGGGTTTGCATCAGCCAATGACCAAGGTACGTCGAACATATAAAGGCCCCGTTAAAAAGCTTGGCTTGCACGGTTTTCCCATTTCACCGATGTTGTTTCTGAACTCTGCTGAAGGACCTGGCAGAGATTGGCAGCGCCCTCTCCAGGTTGATTGTGGAGGTGCATGACGACATAAAAAACAACAAGGACGTCTGGAACAGAGTGTTTGTCAGGTGAGGGGAGCTATGAATAATGCACACAAGCAGACCTTCCCAGAGACAGACATAGAGACTCAGACAATATGCATCTCATGTATATGTATAACAACCGTGGTGCTCCTACTGTGCATACTGAACCATTTTTTAGTATCGATTTGTGGGTTTTGCATTCACAACACTCAGACGGTACTTCTGACAGGGAGTTAGGCCAATAGCTAATCAGAATGAGGGTCATAGAAGGGGAACTTTCACATCTTAAACTACTCAGACATCCTACATTTCATAGTGATATTTTTGGACTTTTACATCTGACAGTTTTGTTACTTTGTCGCCAATCACCCACGTTGCTCGGGCATGGCAGCGGCTCATCGTGATACCTGGTGCCTCTGAGCTGTAACTGAAAAGTTTGCAAAAGTCACTAAACAAGAAAAAGAAAAAAAATACAAACGTGTACCATGTTTTGAAACTCTGAAGAACTAATTTCCAGCAATAAGCGCGTCAACAAATCTCCTGAAAGGAGTCAGCTGATTGTATATAAAAGTCTGGTGCAAAAATCTAATACAGTATTATAGCTGAACACTACAATGCTGGATGTATCATATTTAATACATCCGTTTCTGAGAGCTTTTACCATCCCTGTAATTAACAAAAAAGGGGGGAAACCGATTTATACAAACCAAAAAATTTTTTTAAAAAATACACAAAATGACCCAATTTATTCAATGATAAGAAAAATAATTATTTAGCAACTGGTTAATACAGAATTGGAAGTGTCTTTGATCTCAATATCTAATTAGCATTTAAAATTATTTAAAAAAATGTGTGAGTTATTTCATGTCAGGCATTAAAAGGATACATTCCCATCCCAGTTCCTCCCTAATTTTTCAAACGGAGAGCCCTGGGACCAGTCTTACCAAGGGTCAAATACACTAGTGTTGTGTGAAATTACTGACAATTCATCTTTTGGATTGAAAACAACCTAGAGGACACAGAAATTGTATTTCTTTTGACTGAAAATTGGGGGCTGGATGTAAAAGTGACTCCCACGTTAAAAAAAGTTTAATTTTACAGCAAAAATAAATGTATTTACAGCCTAGCTATTGTTCTTCTTTCTTTCTTTTTTGTTTAAATTTGAAATCATGCTTTTTATTTATGTTTTAATGTCTTTGTAAAGCAAGCATGTTAGCCTAGCTAATGAAAACCACTGCTCACCCCTCCACTGGCTGTTGCTTCAGGTGCACGACAGTAACACGTAAGAGGTTTTTCACTCCTCCAGTATTTCATGTTGTTTTTTTTCTTTCTTCTCACTAGCGCTGTTCAAGTTGATGTATTCACCGTTGTCTACAAAAAGTTTGACTCCCTGGTAAGCAGCGAAGGGGACAAGTCAGCTCCCATCCACCTGATTCTCCTGGCAGATTTATTTTCTCTTCCCTCATCTCACCATGTTTCCACTTGTCTTTTCTCCTCCATAGCTCGCAAGGGAAATCAGGGAAACGTTATCCTTAATGGAGGGTCAAATGGACCAGAATCTATCCAAAAGCTTGTTCCCTGTTTACCTGACCCTGCAAGCAATCCACAAAGACAAGGCCTTCTTACAGAAGAGGTCAGAAAACGCTCACACCAAACTAACACTGGCTCAGCAGTTGTGGTTGTTTACCTCTGACAAACATAGATCCCAGTTATACTTCAATGACTCCATCCTTAACGATTCAGTTAAAACCCATTGATTACCATACGATCAGTACTCGAGTTGAGGGGGGATGAGGGGGGATGGCATCCCACCTGAAATAAAAACGGTCAAAATCCTCCCCCCTTTCCATCCCTTATGTCATTTCATCAATGAATGTGGTTTTACTGCTATTTCAACATTTAGAGTCATCACCAGAAAAATAACACCAGAAAAATAACTTATTTGACCATTTTCACCTGTTTCAAGTACATTTTCACTTGAAATCAAGCAGGAAAATCTGCCATTGGAACAAGATTTATCTTCTCATTACAAGCAAAAAAATCTTGTTCCACTGGCAGATTTTTCTACTTATTTTAAGTGAAAATCTACTTGAAACAGGTGAAAAGTGTTGTTTTTTCCAGTGACGAGTCTTGTTTTAAGTGTAATGAGATTTATTTTACTAAAATTAGACATTTTAACTAGAAATAAGTTTCTGCAGTGACCCATTTTACTTGTCCTGTGAAGGACAGAGGCATATTGATAAGTTTTCTGCATTTAACTGCTGCTATGTCATTCCTGCAGTATTTCTGCAGGTGTTTTGGTCAGTGCTATTATTTGTAATATATTATATTATTTGTAATCAGCACAAATGATCTGTCCCCATATGATTAAATCCACCATCCCCCCTGATTTTTTTTTACAACTCGAGTACTGCATACGATCATCTAGCATCCCACACTGGTAGCTACTAGAATAAAGGATTCATAAATAATGGCAGCGAATTCAGTGACTGAATTGAGTCAGATCAACCAAGCAGCAGAAGGTCGGGCACAAGTGGGAACAAATAGAGATTTTGAATAATAGAACAATAGAATTAAAATTAAATTAAATTAAATTAAATTAAATTAAATTAAATTAAATTAAATTAAATTAAAATTTAATTAAAATTAAAAATAGAATTTTTTTTTTTTCTCCCACTAGGGAGTTTTTACCTTCCATTGTTTATGTAATGTTTATGTAATAATTGCTCGGGGGTCATGTTCTGGGTCTCTGGAAAGCACCTAGAGACAACTTCTGTTGTAATAGATGCTATATACATAAAATTGAATTGAATTGAATTGAATTGAATTGAATTGAATTGAATTGAATTGAATTGAATTGAATTGGAGAACCGTGAGGGTTAGCTCACGATGTGAAAAAGCAAACAACTAAACAAAATGGTAGAAAAACTGCCATAAAACAAAAGAAAGTGAGTCTATCTATCTAAATATACACCTTACGGGACAGTGAGAGTTTGTCTTTTCAGGGGCTTGCTGGAGCTCACCAACCTTCACGAGGGATTCAGAGACGCTCTGCCGTACTGGCTCAACCAGGCCTTCAGCACCACCCAGGACAGGGTGGAGAGGGCTGTGCAGGTGGACCAGGTAAACACGGCCCGGTCCAGAACGGACACGGCGTCCACTAGAAACAAGAAACAGTAACATATGACTGAATCTGCCACCTGTCATCAGCTCCAGCCGCTGCAGACGGGTGCGGTGCCCATCAAACACAGCTCTTCAGCGGTGGACCTGGTGGCCTGCATCCAGCCCATCTGCCAGATGTGGGAGCAGCTGTCCTGGCCCGACCCCGAGGAGGGCTTCATGCTCATGGTCAAACTCACTGAGGTAGGGAGCTCTCAGAGCCCCCTCAGCATCTCTGGCTGTTGGATGTAGCTAGGGTTGCCACCCGTCCCGTAAAATACGGAATTGTCCTTTATTTGAGAAAAAAATGTTGCGTCCCGTATTGAACTAATACGGGACGCGATTTGTACCGTATTTTCATTAACTTTTACACCATATTCTAGTTGAATTATTGAAATAAATTTACTTTTACACCATATTCTGGTTGAATTATTGAAATAAATTAACCTTTTACACCATATTCTAGTTGAATTATTGAAATAAATTAACCTTTTACACCATATTCTAGTTGAATTATAGAAATAAATTAACTTTTACACCATATTCTAGTTGAATTATTGAAATAAATTTACGTTTACACCATATTCTGGTTGAATTATTGAAATAAATTAACCTTTTACACCATATTCTAGTTGAATTATTGAAATAAATTAACCTTTTACACCATATTCTAGTTGAATTATAGAAATAAATTAACTTTTACACCATATTCTTCACCTGCAGGCTATATTATACATCTGGGCTGATGTGGACATACGTAGCATAGGAGGCTATTTCAGTTGCTAGTATGTTTGGCTGTCTGTACAGTCATGAAAGTTCAATGCTATTAAAGCACTATAAACTTTAAATCAAAGCATTTTGTTTTTTCATATAAAATAAACACATTTTTATTCAGTTTAGAAGTTTAGGGGCTTTTTTTTGGCTCCTGCGCTGCTGAAATCAGGGCGTCCCTTATTTCTATTTCTGAAAGGTGGCAACCCTAGATGTAGCTCACCTGTGTGTGTGTTTCCAGGATGTGTGTAAGATTGTGGTGAACTACTGTCACCTCCTGAAGGACAGAGTCCGGGTTCTGTCGGAGAACTCCGACCACAGCAGCGCCATCAACATGGTAACAACACAAGCATCTTTAGAGATCCTGCGAATCCTGTACACATTAATGAAGCGTCTCCTCCCTCCGCAGCTGTGTGTGGTGGTGAACGACCTGGAGCACCTGCGCTCCGTGCTGACCCGGATCCCCACTCAACTCAACTGGGCCGGTCTCCGCAACCGAACGCAGAGCGTCATCGGGGAGAGCCAGTTCCACAACACGCTGCATTCCCAGCTCCAGCAGGCCCAGAGCATGCTGGGCCGAGAGATCCGATCAGCACTAGACACTCTCGGGAAAAGGGTATCAAAGACTCAGAACAGAACCGGGCACTGCTTTGTTGAGTCCTCTAAATATTTCAGCAGACAATAAATGCCTGTCTTTCCAGTTAAACACAGACATCGAGACACATGTCAGGAGCATGTCGACCAGACGGAGGATTCCCTCCAAGTCCACAGAGGATGTAAGCGTTCAACATCACCCATTCTTTAAAAAAAAACACACAACACCTCCAGTGTTTAATATACAGGACTGTCTCAGAAAATTAGAATATTGTGATTTTCTGTAATGCAATTAAAAAAACAAAAATGTCATACATTCTGGATTCATTACAAATCAACTGAAATATTGCAAGCCTTTTATTATTTTAATATTGCTGATCATGGCTTACAGCTTAAGAAAACTCAAATATCCTATCTCAAAAAATTTTAATATTCTGGGAATCTTAATCTTAAGATGTAAGCCATAATCAGCAATATTAAAATAATAAAAGGCTTGCAATATTTCAGTTGATTTGTAATGAATCCAGAATGTATGACATTTTTGTTTTTTTAATTGCATTACAGAAAATAAATAACTTTATCACAATATTCTAATTTTCTGAGACAGTCCTGTATACTCCACGTCCTCTGTGTTTTTAGGCGGCGGCCCCTCTTATGCGCTACCTGGAGCAAGAGCTGGCGTACATGAATGAAAACCTGGTCCATGAGAACTTCAGCAGGTGCAGAGCTGACTCCCATTAACCTCCTTCACTTCTCATGTGTCTCAAGCGTATTGAAGATGATATGTTTCTCTCCCCGACGTCCAGTCTCCTGATGCCTCTGTGGAATAACTCCCTGAAAATCCTCCATCACGTATCGACTCAGCATCCGCAGCAGGAGGGGCTCATGGTGTTCTGTCAAAGGCTGCTGTATACTCTGCAGGTTGGTCCGTAGTCGTGATCTTACATGAGTATCCTGGCAAAACAGACCCGGTCTGATGATGCCTACGGACATTTAAAAAGTTACCCAGTGCAACTGATGTCTATTACTGGCACTTCTGGCCCATTATGATACTTTTCACAATTTCTTGAGATCTTAAAAAATATATATGTGTCGTGCTTTAGTCACACTACCACAGAGAGACCATGCAACTGCTTTCTGTTCATGATGGAAAGTTTCATGGACGGAGTTCGGTCCGTTGAGTCCATCCCACGCCTCTCTTCTGAGGACTGTGCGTTCTGGGTGTGTGGCTTTTTTCAAATATGCCCCACAGCTTTGCACTACCCACGTCACAAGAACAGCATGAAGTGAAACTGGGCGGAGGTAAAGGTGGGGAAGTTGGATGATACCAAACCAGAGGGGTAGTTTTCATCAGACAAGTGGAGTTGTGCTTCCAACCACAGAAAAAAGTGATTTTGCTCATCTTATACTCTCTTTAAAACGTGCTGAATAAATCTGAATGCTTTTATATCAGTTTTCGGTTTGAGTGGCTGCTGATTTCAGCCTTCATTGTATTTGTCTACATTAAAAGTAGATAAGTATGCTGTGAAATTGATTGTATGAAGTTTAGAGAAATACTTCTATAACTTCTTGCAGACGAGCTATTACTATAAAACAGTTACAGGATATAACCGTTATGTATACATGGGGTGAAAGGATTGGTTTGCCATGGCTTTTAAATAACTAAAGCTGTTTTATCTTCTTTTTTTTTTATCAAAATCTTAAAGCTTCACAATAGGACTCACAGCTACATGATTCTGTTCCCTGTTTTGTGATTTCAGTGCCTCGAGCAGTGCTTTCACGCCGAGGGAAATGGCCTTCCTCTGAACACACTGCACTCCGGTGAATACAAGGTTCGTGGCTTTGGACGACAGTAGTAAACTTGGTTTAGTGTCATTGAGCAACAAGCTGTTGAGTACCAGAGCCCCCTGTACTGGGGGGATCAGATTGGTGGGTGAAGAGCCTCATTAACACCCGCTCTCTGATTTGCACCAGACTCTGAAGGCGTACCTCACTCACAACTCCCTGAACAGCCAGCAGCTCATGGAGAAGTTCTTTCACAGAAAAATAAGTGAGCAGGTGAGTTTGAAAGAAACGCTTCCTTAGATCCCTGAAAGCTCCTGCTTTACCGTCATTCATGCTTTTCTCATGCTCTGTTTCTGGTGTTTGTTTTGCAGAGAGCGTACAGTGGAGAGAAATACGGTGCAGTGACCCTGTGCACAGTCTACAGAAGATCTGACCAACGGCTCCGGGTCGAAGTTCTGAACGCAGTCAACCTCTTACCAATGGACTCTAATGGTAGGACCAAGAAAAGGAGACAGACAACAGAAAACGTGCAGTGAAATGATAACCTTTCCCTGTCTGAGTTCACGTTTCGTTTCCTGTCAGGTTTCAGTGACCCATTTGTGGTCCTGAGTCTGGAGCCGAACCACATCTTTCCTCAAGTAGAGCCTCGCAGCACCCAGATCAAAAGATGTGATCTCAATCCTCTTTTTGACGAGTCCTTTGAATTGTAAGTAGTCTCTGTCTTTCCAGATTCACGATGCTTACTTTTAAATTTAGTTTATTTGTAGGACATTTCAACAACAAGGCAATTCAAGGTGCTTTACATAATAAATATATGATATGAGGAAAAAATATATGAAGAAAAAAAAAGTTACAGTACCGTGGCAGAATAAGGAAAAGTTAAACTTAAACTACAGTTATAATTGAGTACTAAAATTAACATTGTTTAAAGTTAAATGCAGAATATTTTAAATAATTCAAAGGCAGCTTTAAACAAATTAGTTTTAACCTGGCCAAAAACAATTACTTCAGTTTTTTTTGTGTTCAACTGAAGAAAATTGTGGCACATCCACCCATTGATTTGTTCCCTGCATCTACTCAACACTTGTATGGGTTCATTATCACCTGGTGACATTGTGATGTAAAGTTGTGTTTCATCTGCGTAGTTATGGTAACTTATCTTGTTGTTTACTATTATTTGAGCTAGCAGAAACATGTAGATGTTAAATAGGAGTGTTCCTAGGATAGAACCTTGGGGAACCCCACATGTAACTTTTGTTAATTCCGATGTAAAGTTACCTTTTGATACAAAGTCCCTGTCCCCTTAAGTAAGACCCAAACCAGTCAAGTACTGTGCCAGAAAGTCCAACCCGATTCTCCAATTGCTATAACAATATACCATGGTCAACGGTGTCAAATGTCGCGCTGAGGTCCAATAATACCAGCACTGTGGTTCTTCTACAGTCTGTATTTATGTATTTAGCAACTTGTCCAGATTGTTCTTTTTCAACGGGGGTTTGATGACTGCTGTCTGGGGTCTGGGGGGAAAACACCTGACAAAAGGTCAGATCAGATGCCATGACAGGTAAAATATGAAGAGAACAGGAGGATGAGTTTAGCTTCAGGTTTTTGCAGTTAAATGGGTAAAATTGTGTCATTTTGTCCAAATTGGTTTTGATTGGAGACAGCAATGGTGCTGGACTTGATATTGATGCACTTTTCTAATCTTCAGGATTGTCTCAGTAAAAAAGTTGGCAAATTAATTGCTGGCCTTAGTAGAGTGGAGTTCATATGCTACTGACACAGGAGGGTTTGTTAAACGGCCCACAGTCGCAAAAAAGGCACGACTGTTATTGATGATTTCAGAAAAAAGGATTCCCTTCCATCACTCAGTTGGAGATTATATCTGTGAAGTCGCTTTTTATAGATACCGTAGTGAACCTGGAGTCCAGTTTTTTGCAACCTTCGTTCGGCTTTTCGACACTCCCTTTTTTCAGGCCGGGGCATCCACTCTTCCTCAAAAACCTCTTGAAGACTCCCATCACACCTGCTAGCACCTCCTAACGATGTCTAAGTCTTTGCCCGTTATGTTTTCAGTAGATTTAGTATATGAAACCATTGATTCTTGTTCTATTCAGGCTTGAATGTTGCATCTCCTTCATATTTAGCTTTGACGAAAGTATCTGCTTCATGAATAAAAGCAAATATTTTAAGTAAAGGTTTTGGAAATCATCTAACTTTCTTCTAGCATGGTGTCCCTGGACCAGTGCCTGGCTTCAGGTGCTTGCCTGATGGTCACGGTTCTGGACTACGACACCCTGAGAACAGACGACTTCGAGGGCGAGGCCTTCCTGGCCTTCGAGGACATACAGGGAGTTACTGGAGGAAACGAAGAGGAAGGCAGCTCCCAGCCAGACCCCATGCCTTCCCAGATACGCCTTCCTTTGATGCACCCTAAACCTAATGGTAGGAAATGTCTCAGGGTTTTTTACCAGTGATGTATGAATGTGGGGTTAACGCCGTACTAGACGTTGTTTGGTGTTCCTCTGCTTCTCCCAAAGGTTTGTTCTAATTGTGCCAAATTAATTTGATCAAACAAACCAAATTAATGCATTAATTAATACAATTAAGCCTAAACTCCTTCTAAATTATGCAACAATTTGACTCAACTATTTTTCATATTGTCACTTGATTTCTCTTACAAATGAAAATTCACATCCTTCCTAAGTAACCACTGCAAAGCCTTTATTTAGCATCACAGCAATAAAACGGCTCCTCCGATTTTTTTTAACAAATACTTTGTATGTTCTTCCGTGTGATTTTGGTACACCGTTTTTCTGCAGTGATGACCTTTAAGTTTGGGGTTGTTTCTTTGACACTTGGGTCTCCAGTCAACCAAGATCTTTGATTTACCTGCTATCCTGGAGACCCATCATGTGACCTGGGACAGGTTTCTTCACATATCTTGGAATCAAAACCAACTTATTTACTTTTTTTTTGTTTTTTGTGGAGAGGTTTGGCTCAATACTTCTAAGAAAGTAAAAAAAAAAAAAAACAACTTTGTTTTAAGAGAATTACACCGTTTTTTGCTAGTTTTAAGAATGCTGCTCAAGAAGATTTTTCTTACCCCATTTTTCCTTAAAATAAGACAATTTTGACTCGATTTAGAAATAGTAGGGGTAATTTTAAAGTACAGTGTACTTATTTTGTTGTGTCAAGACAGGATTAGACACCTGCAGAAAATTAAAATCTTAAGTCAAAAATGGTCCAAAACTAATTCAGGATAACAATCTTAAGTGGTTTAACTTTGCCTTTGTATTCGCTTTGCTCAGACTTTCATTGATACGTTGTACAGTTTTTCTTATCCATCATCTTTCTATACTCTCTACAGTTATTCTTTTCTATTATCTTTCTATACTGTGTACAGTTTTTCTTATCCATTATCTTTCTATACTTTGTACATTTATTCTTTTTTATCTTTCTATACTTTGTACATTTATTCTTTTTTATCTTTCTATACTTTGTACATAGCTTTTCTTGAGCGGCCTTAGCAAAAATCAGGCTTCTCATATAACTTTATTTTGTCCTGCAAGTTTTTGTAAATGCCATGTGCGCCATTACCGCCCAACTCAGAGCCCTACTGATCTAGAAATGTAATCGGGACCCTAACGTTGCCCCCATGTTCCCTCTTCCCAGAGGACAGCATCCTGAGGTTGCTGGAGTCCAGGAAAGGAGAGCGAGAGGCGCAGGCTTTCGTGAAAAGGCGACGGCAGCGGGAGAAACAGTCCCTGGAGGGCAATCAGCCGTAACCAACACGCAGAGACACGTCCTTCCTCAAAAAATATACAATTTGTTTTAATGATCAGTACCAAAAAACAAAAGGAACAAAAGAAAAGAAAAACACTCAGAAGGAAACACTGGTGTTGCATGAGTTGTGTGAACAGTTTGCTGAGCATGAGTTTACAAAAGACCATCACAGTGATCATCCACACCTTCACACCGGCATTTAAAACATTTATACGCTTCCTGATGCGTCGTCTAATCAGTGCAAGAGATAAGTATAACATCACTTAACCATGTGGGTATATATTTATATATATATATATAATATATATATGATATATTATATACATTTGCGTCACTGAAATGTCAAATATCACTATAAATGTAAAAATTATGGCAGAGAAACTTGTCACACATTGATTTTTAAAACAGCGAAAGGGCTGGTTTAACAAAAAAAAAAGTATATTTGAGTTAACATGTTATAGAAAAAACAAATTAAAAATATGGAATGTCAAAATCTAAATAAGCTGACTATGTTGGCCTCAGTTATGTTGACTGAATCCTCTCTTTTATGCCGAGGAATATTACAGAAAAAACCTGAGTGCTTTAGAAAGAGGCCGTCTGTTGTACATTGAAACAAACGTTAGTCGTGTTTTGTATTTCAGTTATTGATCATTTTAAATATCCTTCGCTAAGACTATGAAGAAAGATCTAAACAATATAATGTGGAGAACGCTACAGCGCAGTGAACAGATGACCCGCTTGGCTGTTGCGATACATTATCGTTGTCTTGATGAGACTAAATATGCCCTTTAAATACGCCCCGCCCCGATGATAGGCTGAGTCGTCCATCCATCTGGCCGATTTGAGACGTTTCATACAAAACAGTTGCATTTGAGCCCAAAAGGCATCCAACGCAATTCATTTATTTAACTTCAAAGTGAAATGTTTTAGAGTTTAGACCTTCAAAAATATTCAATGTGTACATGTCCAATCCTCAAAAACATAAAACAAACAAACCCCAAAAATCCCAAAACAATCCCTTTGGATGGACGACAGCACCAGAAAAATCGAGTTTACTCTTTTATAAATTCATGTTTTAAAGATGACGTGTACATTTTTCATGGTTGGGGGAACAGCGGGGCTTTTAAAGGTGTTCCCACAAACCCCGGGTACAGGGCTAATGCAGCCTTGGCCAGCCATCCGTATTCTCTCATTCCTCCTCCGGATCGAGGGGCCAGGGGCCAAAGAACAGTGTTGCTGGTCAAAATAATAACTAATGTGTGTGGTATTTGGTGGATAAATACATTATTAATCCCAAATTCCACATTAAGAGCTTTAACTTAGTGACAAACTCTCACAAAGCTGGTCTTTTAGCTGTTAAGGGCATTTCATAAGTACACAACCAAATCAAATCAGTGCTTGTGTTGTAACCATCACCCCCCACCCCCCCACATTTTTTCTACAAGTTCTTGAAATGGCAGTCAGGATCCGAGGCTGGCGTTTGTGGAATCAGAAGTGGGTTAATCTAGAGTCCGTAGCGTCCCGAGCCGCTGAGAGGTCAAGAGAGCTGCTGCTCCAGCGTCTGTTCGGAGCAGAGCGGGCACTCGGTGGAGCTGGAGCAGCTCTCGCACTGCAGTCCGTGGCCGCAGGGCAGCGACACCGAGCCCTGCTCGCCGCACGTCACGCAGCGCTGTCTCTGTTTCCTGTACACCACCTTTGGACACAGCGCAGAAACGTTGGACAATGATGCAGCACGCACAGATTTGTCACCAACTTTGAGAGCAACGGAAAAATAAACCAATATTGAAGTTATTTAAGAGGTGCATCGATGGATTGTTTTGTTGGTTTCTTTTTTTCCCTAAACTGTATTTTATTAACTTTATACCTTCCAGTGGATATGAATGTGTTTGTGTAATATATGAATAAATTATGATAAAATGACCAATTGTCACTTGTGTTTGTCCTACACATCAAAACGCTTCTCATGTTCAGGCACTGAGACATAAGTTACGTGTTGTTGAAGACTCCGACGGTTTATCAATTTTAAACAATTTCGGGGGGGGGGGGGTCTTTGTCACATGGGTCTCCGGTGAACCAAGATATTTGATTTACTTCCTATGTTGAAGACTAAATTATTTACTTTTTTCTTTTTGGTCGGGAGGTTAGGCTTAAGATTTCTAAGTTAAAAAAAAAAACAAAAAAAAAACAGTTTCGATAAAATTTGAAAGTTTTAAGAATGGTGATCAAGCAGATTTTTCTTACCCAATTGGCAGATAGTTTTCCTTAAAATAAGACAAATTTGACTAGATTTAAAAATAGTAGGCTTATTTTTATTATTATTATTATTATTTTTTAAAAGTACAGTGTACTTATTTTGTTGAGTCAAGAAAACAGGATTACACACCTGCAGAAAAAGACATCTTAAGAGACAAAAATGGTTCAAAACTGTTATTCAGGATAAACACCTACTGTAGATTGTTTAACTTTGCCTTCAGACTATCATTGATACGTTATACAGTTTTTCTTATCTATTATCTTTTCTATACTTTGTACACAGTTATTCTTACTGTAGCAAAAATCTGGCTTCTCATATGACTTTATTTTGTCATGCAAGTTTGTGTAAACGTCATGTTATTTTTTAAACAATTTCACATGTCTGGTTTGGTATTCTGGATGTTTGGAGAGCATCTGCACAGAACTGGACCAGTTTTTTTTTCTTCATGCAGAGTTGAGGGTGAGCAGCTGCAGCTACTACAAATCTTTTTGTTTCATAAAGTTTAAAAACACATTCTTCCTTGCAAGAATAAAAGGCAGACTTACTGGAGTCCTGAGAGACCAGCAAAAGATCAGAAATCCATATTTAACCAACTCCAAGGAGTTGTTTTCCATATGTAAATATCAGTTTCATTTGAAGAAATATTTTGTTCTTTTTTAGGAAACTTGCTCTTGAGGCCTCCCACCCCTCCTATCAACATCAAAACACCTAAAATAACTGATCTCCCGCCCCGAGACTCTTACAACATTCATGTGACACAAGAGACTGTTTAATCCAGGACTGACGGACTTTATATGAGGAGAGTTGAGCATTTGCCGGCTCGGATGCAGCTTTAGTAAAGCGAGACTGTTGAGCTCGGCAGTTTATACGTTTTTGGCTGAAAAAGAGCCAGAGGCAACATGTGTCGTCATATTTTATAGTCTTTGTCTTGGAAGGAAATTTCTTTGGAAGCACATCTGGTGATGCTTCATCATCAGCTTTACGTTTACGTGGGAGCTGCGTCAAAGATGTGTCCATCTTGTGATAGCAGTGTCATTTAGCCTACTGAATGAATGAAAGTCTTAGCCTTAATTCATTCATTCGTCCCGTGCCCCCTTTGCAATTGCCCTGCGCCCCCTCTAGGGGTCGCACCCCCCCACTGACTTATTTTAACATTTTAAATGCCAGTTAATGATACATATGCACCGAAGTATTAAAGTCAGGTCTTAATGGTAACATAAATATAAAAACAAATAATCAGAATCATCTAATGTTGGTGCTCTAATGACCTGGAGTGGTAGTGAATTTGCACCTGGTATGTTGTTGACTTTTAAGTAAAATTTTTAATTTGAAAGATCTCTCTAAAAACTTTTTAACAAAAAAAAACATCCTATATCCTATCATAACGTCACTAAAACGGTGCTAAACATTGATGGAAACTTTGCCTGAATGAACAAAAAAGACATTAATGGGTTCAATCATATGACAAAGTTGTCATATGCTATAAATTCTATATAAATTCTATAAATTCATTACTACTGAAGAGGTGTTGCAGACACTTGGTGCACAACGCTGCAATACATTTTTTCTTCCCTCCACCTTCTTCACAAGTTTTTCTTTTCTTGGACATTTTTGTTGCCGATCAATGACTTAAAATCACAAAACTGTTGAAAGAAACAGCTTAAAGGGGACCTATTATGAAAAACAGGCTTTAACATATATAAAGTGGTCTCCCCTCAGCCTGCCAACTCAGAGAAGGAGGAAAGCAACCAAATTCTGCTTAGCCATCCAGTCTGATGTGGCTTCTATGAGCCGTTCAGATTCTGCTCCTGTCGTGACGTAACGACGGGCGCGATTTACATCGGTTGGCCTCCGATGCGTGAAACCACGCCCACAACTAACTCCGCCGGCCGGAGCTTCCGCCATTTTTTCGTAGCGGTGTATCGCGTCATTCATGCAGCCAATCAGCACAGAGCCTCATTATCATAGCCCCGCCCACTCAGAATCCTGCATAGATAATGCAGTTAGAGAATGGAAAGCTGCAGACATGGCTCAGAGGCTGAATTTCTCATTTATTTAGCGAAAAAAAATCAAAAATTTGTTTTTAAGACATTCAAGGCCTGTTTAAAATAGGTATTAGACGCCATAATAGGTCCCCTTTAATCTACGATCCATGCATGAGTCTAAAACAGCATAAATTGTTTTGTAAGCTCATAATTATCTTTGCATGTTCTCGAGGGTCAGATCAGATGGGGTTGTGGGCTGGATTTGGTCAGTGGGCCTGGAGTTTGACGTGTCTGGAGGTACGCGTGAGGTTTTACCTGCTCCACGGCTCGTAAGCAGCTGCACAGCTGAGCCTGTAAACTGAGGACTGACTCCATTGGGAGTCGGTGTAGTAGCTGGAGTTGGTGCAGTGCAAGGTGGGGATTGTCGCCGCTCCGTAAGCTCTCCAGCGCCTCCTGCAGGAGAGAAATCTGTCTCTGTGCTTCTTCCTCCGCCTGCCTGGCTCTGTCCGCCTCCATGGATAACCGTGCTGCATTTCCGCGGGACTCCTCTGTGTCTGCTTTGAGTGCCGCCCACGACTACAAGAGGAAGAGAACGTGTCATTCAAAACTAAATTTCGTTCCTCGGTTGTTGCATGGATGAACAAACATCGGACTAACTTCTCAGACATGCGCGAACATGCTCCACTACATACCTACCTGAGCTGTGTGTTTCCAGCTGTGACCCCACTGCTTGAGCATCCGGTGGGCGTCCTCCAGCTCCTGCTTGAGCCTGGACGTCTCAGCACAGAGGCCAGAGGGCAGCAGGGCGGGGGGAGTTCCAGGAGAGCCCTGCCCCGAGGGGAAATGCTCCCAGATATTTGTGCTCATGCCATTGAGACCTAGAAAGAACAAAATAAACATGAGCAAACACATACTGATCCTCGTGATGGTGCTTCTTACATCGAACTCTGCGCACCCAAAGAGCTGTGGGATGGTCCCAGGAAGGTGCTCTCTGACTGGCTGGGTTGGGGCAGATGAGTGGAGAAGAAGGGTGAAGCGTGTGGTCTGACCGGTGGCGACGGCGAAGGCGAGCTGAAGGGAGCGGAGCTGCTGAAAGATCCGGGAATGTTGACGGGAGCAGAACTCTGAAGCTGGCTGCCTCCTACGAAGACAAACAGCAACAACATCACAAGACATCTGTGTATGCAGGGAAAACACTGAGAAGGAAAACTGATGTAAAATGCTCAATTGATGGAAGTGAAAAAATTATGCCGATTATATTATATTTACTTTAACTTTTTATTTAACTGCGGAGAGTTAAATGACTGTAATGATTTGGCACATTAGGCATATCCATGAAAGACTGTCTTTGACAGTAAATATGGCCAGATGGTCTCCGGTTTGTCAACTTATGTGAGAATAGAGATTAAAATGTTTAAAAACAATTGACCTCACAGAAAAATTGTAAGGAATTCGCATATTTCTCCATCCACAGAAGACAATTCAAGACATCTCGAGAGATTTCAGTACAAACCGAAGCTGAATAGCCGTGAACTCTGGTCCCTCGGACAGCTGACATAACCACGTGGATTAAAGGATTACTTTCCACTACAATATTACTCATAAACCCTACTTTAAACTTCACTGTGCAAAAGAATAATAAATGTATTTATAACGCATTTTATATTTAGTAATCTCAAAGTGCTACAGAGCAGAAAAATAAAACATGAACATTTGAACATGAACAAGAAACCTTGTGTCGACCAAGAACAGAGGAGGTGTCAACATCTCTGGGCTCAGACGCATCAACGATGGACCCTACGTGCTATAAATGTATGTTATTGGTCAGCCTATGTAGTTTTCCAGGTCTTTCTTGTAATAAATGTGTGTTGCACGCCATCCAAGCCAGGCTCTGTGATGGTATGAGGTTTCATCAGTGCCCTCGTCACATTACTTTTCACTCCTGTGATGGCAGCATAAAAGCGTGAGAGCACACAAAGACATCTCCTCGAGGGACATCCATGAAGTCTGCCAGGAGACAATGCAAAAACCACTTTCTCCACACTTTTCAAAGGCGTGGCTGATGGAGAAGAGGGTTCTGACCTGCAGTCCTGATCTGTCTCCCAAAGAGAACGTGTGTGATAACCGGAGGACATCTCAAAATGTGCTTGCAGAAAGAAAAGAGGGGACTAAATAATGTAAATATTTGATTCCTTTGTAACCTCAATGCCAGGACATCCTCTGAGCGACAGATGACAAAGACGTCAACGCTTTATTTCATTAACTATTTGCTGTATGGCTAAAAAGCCTTTTTGAATGTATAAAAGAAAAGTATTTGGAAGTTTACAATACAGAACCTGAATTATTACAGCTTCATATTGTCTGCAATTGAACAAAAGAAGTAAATGTTTCCTTTTTTGTTTCTTTCTTTTTAACACTTTTAATATCTCCCTAACCTTTTCCTGATGTGGAGGTTTAGTTTTTCTTATTAATGTGTTGAAATACCTATCATAACTCCAACGCTGGGCAGAGCCGAGCTGCTCTCCAGGCTTCTTTCCAACGCCGACACGCCAAAATCGTTTAAATCCAGATCGTCCAGCGCCGACTCTGTCACACAATAACATCAAAATATTTTCACATATTGTCATTGCAGCTTCAAATATGACACTGTTTCCTTTTCTTCGCATCGTTACATACCAACAACCGACTCCACGGTCTCACTGGTGGGGTAGAAGGGCAGGGCGTTGGCGTTCATGCCTGAGGAGATGCTGGACCCCAGCGGGCCGAACGCAGCAGGGCTGGGCGGGGTGGCGGCCAAGCTGGAGGGGATGCTGGAGGACAGACTCAGAGGGCTGCCGACCGGCAGGAACACCAACAAGTCCTGCAGAGGAAACCATGTGGGGTTGCTGCTTTGTACTAAAAAAAGAAGCAAATCATCTGAATGGAGGCTGAATGGAGTACTGCATTTTACCTGTTTGCTTTGTGTTGATGAAAACTCTTTGTGACGCTGTTCAAGAGCAAAACTCCGATGTTTAGCCTGAATTCACAGACAAAAGAAGAATGTTGATGTAAGATTATGTAAACATCACATCACTCAACATGTAGCGGCCATGCTCCCTTTCCCCCCTCACCCCTCTCACCTGATCTTCCCGCTCAAATCCAGGTGCCCTGCCATAGCCTCCTTCTCCTGCCCACGGAGACAGAGGCTCTGCACCTCCACTAACATCTTCACACATAGATAAAACGCTACCCAGCAGGCCTTGCTCCGCTATACATGACGACACAGAGGGAGAGAAGGGGTCTGACACACAACAAAGTCCTGTACTTTGGCCACTAGGACTGGAACAAGCCTCCTGACTAGGAAGAGGGTCTGGAGGTCTTGGGGGTGGAGGGGAGCTGGGATTAGGGAATGATGGCTCGTCAGGACCAAAGGGCTCTGGAAGAATAAAAAAGAAATATATCAACGAAAATGAAAGTGCTTTGTTCTAAATTTGGCGGTTGTTGAGAAGTGAGCAGCGGCATTTTGTGAGGACTCACTTTCGACATGAGCAAAGGCACAGAAAGGTCCTCTGGGACAGCTACCACACTGCTGCATGTCGTTACACTTGGTGGATTTGTAGATCTGTGCCAGAATAAACATGTTCTCACTCATCCGTTGTGATTTCTGGTCCAGCTTTTATAAATTAAGCTGAAACAAACAAACAAACCTCTGGATGGAATTGCTGCTCTGTTCGTGTGTGGCAGTACTGACATCCCTCCGCTCCCTCACATTTACTAGGATCTCCCCATTCCTCGCTCTGTTTCACTGCTGGGCATGGCAGCGCTCTGTGGCAGCGAGGAGAAGTCACTGGTCATTTTCGAAAATGGGAGAAAAATCAAGCAAAAACAACACAATGTCTTCCAGAGAATGATGTAGTAGGACACCTATATTTGTGCTTGTGTGGGCTGCGCCTCCTGTCTTTACTATTGTGGTAGTACGGGCAGGCGTAACCTTGACGACACAGGCGAGGAGGTTTCTTACAGAGCTCTGTCTTGTAGTGGGACAGCACATAGTTGTTATCTGAGAAGAAGAGAGAGATAATACAATAGGCGGATTAAGAGGACACCAGGGGAAGTTAAGACAGTAAAATGTTTGAAAATCT
Organism: Cololabis saira; assembly: GCF_033807715.1. Lineage (NCBI taxonomy): Eukaryota > Metazoa > Chordata > Actinopteri > Beloniformes > Belonidae > Cololabis > Cololabis saira. Next base: position 21,202,782 of record NC_084605.1, on the reverse strand, counting down.
TTAAAGCAAAGGGTCAGGGTGACGCTCTTTTTACAGTGTTTATGAAATGAGCCTTATAGTCCTGTTCAAAGCAAGTTAGGCTGCATAAACAAAACTAACTCCCCCTTCCTCGTCAACAGTGGGACAGCTGCAGCTGCTGCGTCAGCCAATCAAATACATGCTAACACACATTCCTGATAAATGACTCTGCAACATGACAAAAGGTGCAAAAAAGGTGCGATTATCCACTGTGCAACGATCCACACTCTAAAGTCTGTAGGATTTCACGTTTCACTGATTCAGCTACAGATAAACAACATTTCTGCACAAACATGTTCCCTTTGTTGAGTGAGGAGTTTATGTTTCGTGTGCTGCAGCCCAGATTTACCTTGCCACCGTGGTTCCTCACTCAGGATCTTCTCTATCAGGGCTGTGCTTGCTGCCTGCCCTGACTGCAAGTCTCCTCCACCTCCCTCCGTGCCCCCCGAGCCCCCTTGAGACTCCATCACCTGTACTTCTCTGTGCAGGCCACAATTTTAAAAGACTATTAACATCAAAAATGACAGGTGCAAGTTTAGAAATTGAACATGGAGGCCATAAATGATTCTGCACACCTAATATCGTAAACAGGGCTGCGCAGGTCATGTGACCCGTGCGCAAAGGCACAGTGGGAGCCGTTCTTGGTGCAGTGGCCTTTCGCATCGGTTTCATGGATACACGATCCAGTCTTATAATAACGGAGGTGGTATCTCCGCTCGGTGTCACCTGCTGTTCGATGTAAAAATGGGCATCTGGAGAAAGCAAAAAAACATAAGAAAAATAACAACCACATAGCACATTTATAACTCTTACAGTTCTTTTAAACCATTTGTATTTGGATTATACGGTGTACTCGGGCTGCAGCGTATTTGTTATGGGTTAACTTTCCTCTTCATGAAGCATTGTCATCATAATTTGCTGGATATTAAAGAAACTTCTTAAAATTGTTTGTTTTGTTTGATTGAGAAACCAATTTATAGCAAAATAAAAGTCACGGAGAGAAACATCAACAGGCTGAAAATACCAAATGTTTGGCACTTTTAAAAGTCAAGCAATTACAGTACCAGTTAATCTAAAACTGTAGTATAAAATACTAATTCAAAAGCAGATTAAAACAAGTAAAAACCCTTGTGCAATCATATCATATACACACACACGTACATATGCACTACAATAATGCTGTCTGAATTCAAAACATGTAGGATTCAGGTCCTGACAACAAAACTAAAGCCATCGGCTTAAGCGGTAACTCTGATTTTGCACGTGAATGGTCGCGATAAAGTTCTTTGAGTTTTTGGTTTCCTTGTATTTCATGCACACTGATGAATATTGAGCATATCCTTTGTTGAATAACGTTTGAAAAAAGCTTGCGACATTTCTTCTTTTTTTTTTCTCCTATATATTTAAGTTATCCTGTGAGTTACCGTGCCATTTCCAGCTGCTCGATTAAAAGCAATACATTAGGTGCATGTCAATGCAAGGTCTGACTTCAAGAGACTTTACTGGAACTTGTGCAAGAAAAGTACCCCGTTTACCCCTGTGTATCATGTCTCTGTATTCACATGATGAAATTTAAACCTAAAATAATCTGGTATGGTTCACTCATTGTGAACATTGTGCCACAAAGTGGTTCATTTGCATTATTCTTTGACACCACAGTCCCGTTCCAGAGTGTGAATGTAAACAAGAACGGTCCCATCAGGACAGTGTAGGTGAGAAGAAGAAGGTGAGAAGTGTGGAGATTATACCCTATTCTCCCAGATAGGGGGTTCTCCATCCTTACTTAATTCAAAATCTCTTCATGAAAAATGTCCTTTCACCTCAATGGCCTGCATGATCTGGAGCAATTCAAGATTTAAATCCAAAAAACTCGTAAAAGGTGTGGCTGTTGTTCTCATTTTAATTAGGACAGTTGAAGAAGCTGCTGGAAATCACAAAAAAAAACAAGGACTCAAGAGTTAAAAACAAAATACCAAGAAAAGAGATTCCCAACATACAGTTCAAGTCCATTAATGTCAAATATTCTTGCTCCATACAGACGTAAGGACCATTCATGCTCGACCCAGAAGACAGATACGCAGACGGGCGGACCCTTTCGTCCATCTCCTGTGGGGTTTACGTGCATAAATTGGTCAGTTTTCAAGGCGCCTGCAGATCTGCTGCTTGTACAGTGAATGAAGCGATACCAACGGAAACTCTAGGGGGGAGGGTTGAGCAGTACAGCTAGCACGCAACCAGCTAAAGGAATACGCCACAGAAAAAAAAGAGAATTTCACCGTCCACTTGCCACTATGTATTTAATGATCGGACAGACATCCATTATCAAGAGCTCCTCCACCATTGTCATATTTCCTGAAACATCGTCTTTTTCTTCTTTGTCTGGTGTTTTTGTACACAACTTGGTAGAGGGGCATTTCCACCGTTTTACAATGGCTGATACCCCGTGTTTAACGCACAGATCTAGCGTGTCGCCTGTCCTTTTTACATTGACCGACGCGGGGTGGCGTGTTGAGCTGCCCTGCGAATAACTCACCTCCGTGGGTAGCCTTAACCAGGAGTCAGGTCTAATGTAAACAGAACTAACTCAGGGTGGCGACTTGTGGGAGGGATTTGTTGATCACGTAACACGTACAACCCACCAGGGGAGTTGTTTTTTTTATTAAGTATTTTATAAAATAAAGAAACAGCTGTGAGAATGTATATTTGCAAGATGAGTAATTGGGGAGACAAGGACCTGTGAGCTACTCAGCCATAAACCGGCGTATGTCCGGAACCACAAAGGATGGTTGTTTGAACAAGTGGACAAAAAAATTACAAACCGGGGCTTTGCAAGAAGCAAAACCCAGCCAAAAACCGCTCATCCCGATAAATCTTACTAATGTAAAGATAATACATCATTCTACACACCCACACAGGTTACGTTATGTTTCATCCCTCCCCTCAAAACGCCTACAGGCACGAGGTGACAAATAACACGCCTTGTGTTTATATTACCCAACGCACGTTAAATATGCGTTCATTATCCAACGTTAATAGCGGGATGGAATCAAAAAACGCCTAATATGCCCAAGTGAACTCTGAATTTCAGCACTGCCCACTAGAGGATGAATAGACTTAACAATCGAGGCAACGAAAAGATGTTTGTACGGATGTGCGTATTATGTACGTAAGGGAGCATAAATTAGCCTTTAAAGTGCGGCCAGTTGTTTATTTCAACACATAACTAATCTTTGTCTTCAAGAGGTCTGTGATGTTTTTCTTTTTTAAGTCAAATCTATGTCTATATTCATGAGCCCTTTTTCAAAACAATGCAAACGTCAATCAGTTTCATAAACAATACTGAAGTCTAGCTGCACTCACTCATCTCCATCAGGGCAGGTGCCTGTTCCTTCATCGTATTTGGTACAGTAGACATCTGGGCTGTAGTTGAAGGTCCCGTCCCGTCTGCGGATGGGTCTGCGGCGCCGTTGGTTTAGGAAATGCCAGTGGAAACAAGAAAAAGGCCTGTGTTGTGTACATTTATGTTGTACAAACAGGGGACATTGCTCAGTTCTGAACTCCTTGAGATATCTGAAAGATAAGAAAGCAATAAAAGACAGAATTATTGTTTTTATTCAAACAGGCTGCAGTACTTGTATGTGCATATCTTCTTCTTCTCCTTTCGGCTTTTCCTTTCAGGGGTCGCCACAGCGAATCAGTTGCCTCCATCTGAGCCCGTGTTTTGCATCCTCTTCTCTTACCCCAACTACCTTCATGTCCTCTTTCACTACATCTATAAACCTCCTATTTGGTCTTCCTCTGGGCCAGCATCCTTCTACCAATATATTCACTATCTTTCCTCTGGACATGTCCGAACCATCTCAGTCTGGCCTCCCTGACTTTATCTCCAAAGCCTCTAACATGTGCTGTCCCTCTGATGTTCTCATTCCTGATCATGTCCAATCTGGTCACTCCCATAGAGAACCTCAGCATCTTCATCTCTGCTGCCTCCAGCTCTGTCTTCTGTCTTTTCCTCAGTGACACAGTCTCTAGACCAAACAACATCGCTGGTTTCACCACAGTTTTGTACACCTTTCCTTTTAGCTGAAACTCTTTTAAAACACATCGCACCTGACACTTTTGTCCACCCGCTCCATCCCGCCTGCACACGTTTCTTCGCCTCTTTTCCGTACTCTCCATCGCTCTGAACTGTTGACCCCAAGTACTTAAAATCCTCCACCTTCTCTATCTCTTCTCCCTATAACCTGTTCCACCCACGGCCGGGCAAACGGTACCGGTGCATAAAAAGCAGCACCACCAGATTTCTGAACAGTTTTTATCTGTCAGCAAACAGATTACTGAACAAGACCAAGTGCTAGACCTTGTGAAAGACTGAACTGAAGATTTTTTATAACATATATAGAAGCCCAAGATTATTTATTTGTTTTTCTATCCTCTTATTCCACATACTGTTTTTATGCTTTTATTCATGCACTATGCATTTTGTTTGTATGTCTATCTTTTAAACTGCAAATGATGATGAACCTGCACAAACAAGTTTTTTACCCATGTTACTGAGTAATATGATGTGACAATAAAGTTGATTGATTGATTGATTGAACCTCACTCTGTTACAGCATATGATTGTGGTTATTATTATTGCACAGTGATTGATTATTCTGACTTTTCTCACTCTAACCTGACTCTGCTCTCTGTTATTGTCAAATAATTTCTCCAGAGGTGTTACCATATAATATGTTTATACTTCAATTGTGTTTTTGCAACAGTGACAGAGACATTTCAGAGCTTGTGATGCATGATTAGTAAGTAACGTTAGGCCCCTTCATCCCAGTTTAAAAACAGCGCCAAACAACAACAATCAGGTCATTTTAAACAACACACACTTTTTCTTTTCTCATAAAAACACTAATATTACTTTGTGCATGCAACTACACGTGTAGATTGTGTACACTGAGACAGCTAGCCCAGCTCAGCAGCTACGTACGTGTAATGTTGAGGTTTCTCGGGCTGCACGTTCAGCACCGTAGCGGGAGAGGTCGAGCCCCCCGCGGGGGAGGACGACGAGGACGAGGACGCTCCTCCGGTGGTCGCTGCTGACGAACACGACGGAGGCTGTGGATGCGTTTTAGACATTTTACCGGCTTGAAAACCTAACAACAAGAAGCTTGTTTTTAGCTTACTGGCTAGCTATTCTTACTAGCCTCGAAATCCGCATTGTCCGACGATGTGAGCTTGCGCAAGGCAAGAGGAAGTAGTAGAAACAGGACAATAAATACAGCACGGAATTATGGGAAATGAAGTTCATTCATATCCTGGCTAATATTATATCTAAGGCGTAGAAGAGTATTTGATTAGATAATTCGTAGTGATTCTGTAACATTAAATTAAAACATTAGACGTGCAAAAATATAAAATGTAAAAAAACGTGCAAAAAAATAAGGTTAATCGACGTTGTCTTTGCGTTCTGTAATCCCATTGGCTGCTCGGCCTACAACATGACGTCACGACTAAGTATATATTGGGCCTCGTTCGTTTCTTCGTCAAAACTCGTTTTTCGAGAGGAAGGTTCGCATGCCGACAGCGATTTGTCAACAAGAAAACTCCTAAAGGTAACAATTTGTTTTTTCTATGATCAGAATTCCTAAGGTAAACGGTTTGTGATAATCCTGTCATAGTTTGGGCAAGGCAAGAGGAACTAGTATGCCGCGTTCCATTTACCTCGGAAATCGGAACTGGGAACTGGGAATGGCAGCCATATTGGAATGGTAACTCGGGGGTGGTGAAGCTTCTCCCACTTTCCCAGTAGGAAATCCCACTTCGAGGGGCGTTCCAGTTGAAAATTCCTACTGGGAACTGGGAAATTCCGACTTCCGTGGACAAATGGAACGCGGCAGTAGAAACAGGACAATAAATACAGCGCGGAATTATGGGAAATGAAGTTCAGTCATATCCTCGCTAAAGTTGTAAAAGAGTATTTGATTAGACAATTCGTAAGGATTTTGTAACATTAAATCATTAAACTTACAAAAAAATAAAAAAACGTGCAAAAAATTAGGTTAATCGATGTGTTCTGTAATCCCATTGGCTGCTCCGCCTACAACATGACGTCACACTAGGTATAAATAGTCGGCCTCGTTCGTTTCTTCGTCAAAAGAGGAAGGCTCGCATGCCGACAGCTTATAGTCATCAACAAAAACCCTAAAGGTAACAATTTGTTTTTGATATGATCAGAATTCCTAAAATAAACGGTTTGTGATAACCCCGTCATAGTTTAAATGAGTCGTGTATAAATACTCTTCGTGTGGTTTTATCGACTTGTTCGCCTTTGCTTTGGCTAAAAATAGAACAATAGGGTCTCGAAGAGCTGCCGCCTCTTCTTGGTTCAAAAAGGCGATTGTTTCGCTTAAAAAGGGAAACCCAGGCCACTGTAGCGTGCTAATTGTTTCCTTAAACAGCGTTTGGTATTTCCAAACGTTAAAAACAAACAAAGGCGCTCTATTTTTTTCCTTTTTTTTTTTTTTTATTTAAGTCCAGGCAGAAGCTGAAACCGAAAATGGCGAGACTGAAAAAGCGGACCGGGCGCCATTTGTTTTGGCGCTAATGAGCCTCAGACTAGACTAGACTAGACTAGACTAGACTAGACTAAACACATGGTTTTATCACGATGTAACCCATGGGATAACACCATCCCGCTAATGGCCATCGAGTCTTTCCAGATTAGTTATTAAAACGGCTTATGGGAGTGTTTTGCCGTGTAGTGGGGGGATGGGGACGTGTTTACATCCGCGGCTCTGCTGCATTAAGCGCCTAATGGCGGGGATTTGTGATGTGAAGTTGTTTCTCTGGTTTCAGAAAGCACGCCATGGCTCGTACCAAGCAGACGGCCCGTAAGTCCACCGGAGGAAAGGCGCCAAGGAAGCAGCTCGCCACCAAGGCTGCCCGGAAGAGCGCGCCGTCCACCGGGGGCGTGAAGAAGCCCCATCGCTACAGGTCAGGGACAATCCTGCTTTATCTGTGTAGCAGTTTTAGAGATGGCTGATCTTTTTTTTTTTTTAAAGTTAATACTATTATTAATGATAATAATAAACATGATTATTAATATTACATAAATGATAATACATACATATTCAGACGACTTTATTAATCCCCCTTGGGAGGTTCCCTTGGGGAAATTGGCATCTCCATCTCACACACAACACTGTCAAGCACCCATATAAAGATAAGAAAATTAAAAATAGAAAGTGCGTTGCCATTAAAAATAATTATAAGGATGGAAAAGGTGTTGTGTAATATTGCACCGTGCTGGTTATTCAGGGTTGCAGCGGGGTTTTAAAAGGTGATAAATGAAAATTGCCAAATTTAAGGCCATTAAAAGTGTTAAATTCACTGTCAGAGGTATTATATTTTTTTAAAATTGGTATTATTTTTTACATTTTAAGCAGTCTATTTTATTGTCATTCACAAAGTGAAATAAATGTGAAATATCTGGTCAACATCAATGAGTCTATAAATCTGTTCTGTATAGTGTTCTATAGTTCAAAATCTGTATTAATGTTAAAAGGTCCGTGATTAACACTTAATGTTGTGACAGTTTTTAAAAAAAAATCTGAAGGTATTAAATTGAACATAAGGATTGCTGTATAAACCCTGTTATTGCAATTTTTTTTTTATAAAAAATGTTTTATTGCAGGCCTGGAACTGTGGCTTTGAGGGAGATCCGTCGTTACCAGAAGTCCACTGAGTTGCTCATCCGCAAGCTTCCTTTCCAGCGTCTGGTGAGGGAGATTGCCCAGGACTTCAAGACCGATCTGCGCTTCCAGAGTGCTGCCATTGGAGCTCTTCAGGTAGTTTTGGCATCATCTGTGCCTCACTCATTTAACTTAATTTTAAATCTGTTTGCACTATTTTTATTTTATGCTGGACAAGAGGGGAAACGTACTTTTGATTTCTTGTATTTTTATGAAAAATTGACGAAAAAAATTGAAAAAGATGTCTGACTTTAATTTATTCATAGTTTCACAAAGACATGCAAGTGATGCTAACTTATTTTTGTTTTTTCTTTCCCCCTCAACAGGAGGCAAGCGAAGCCTACTTGGTGGGTTTGTTTGAGGACACCAACCTCTGCGCCATCCACGCAAAACGTGTCACCATCATGCCCAAAGACATCCAGCTGGCTCGCAGGATAAGGGGAGAGAGAGCCTAAAGAGGCATGTGGCTGCGTTGTTGCAAACAAAATACCCTATTTATCATACTTACCATTTTTGTGGACATTTTTTCTTTTTATAATTTTTTTTTCCTCTTGAATTTTGTATTTTTAGAGTAATACAATAATCAACCATTCCACAAGCCTGATTACACTAAGGGTAGTCAATAGTCTACATACCCATCCCTCTAGCTCATTATGATAAATGTAACGACCATGTCAAGTCCATTGTGGGTGTTGGGCTCCCTGAACGGATGAAGTTGTCTTTCAAAACAAGAATTTCTCCACACATCTACAACTTTGCCATAACATGCCAGCATGTCTTGCTCAGTACACCTCTCTGCAGTGTCAGAGTATTGGCTACCTCAGTTGATCCTCTGTACTCTGTGACGAGGAGCGTTGCAGACCTTCCCCTCTGTATTTTTCTGGGCTGTGTTTTACATGTTTTCAACACAAATCTTGGCAGCTACATTTAATACTATTTATGAGATGTTGTCACATGTCTTTCTATTAAAGGTCTTTATGAGTAAAATATTGCATGTGTAATATCTTTCTTTGGTATTTAAAAACTGATGCAGAGTATTGTGGCAGGCCTTTATTTACAGGACATTGAGCTTATAATTTATACAAACCATTCGGTATGTTTGAAACCAGTAGCTGTAAGGGGAAGAAATGTTGAAATTTGTTAGCAAAACACACAAATTGTACTTGGGAATTTTTTCCCCTCTTCATGGTCTACTTACCAATACGACAGATGATATCTTCACACTCCTTGATGTTGGCAGCTCTGAGCACCACACAGCAAAACCCGGTTGACTGTGGAGTTTCTGGAGACTCTCTAAAAGAGAAACGGTCAAAGCATCATCCTGCTGAACTTGTGCCCAAAAAGTGTTCTGGATGTGTGGAAATGGAATTTGTCAAGTACATTAAATCTAATGTGACCCTTGTGCCTGACCAGGCCCCACCACCGACCCCAAATTTGTATGAGAGGCCCATCTTGGCTAAAAAGGGCTTATCAGGCTTATCTGCTGATTCCATAGTGGCCAATGTGAATTTCCCACTTGGTGTTGGACTCCTGATAAGACCTCTCGGACATATATGCCCTTTATCATCTGTGTACCTGAAGATAACTTGCATGTTGTTGCAATGGACCAACACGTGACCCCCCCCCCCCTTTTTTTTTCTCTCCCTTTCCCCAACCTGTCATACTAAAGATCCATAAATATAAGTACTCACGCCACACAGAAGGCAAAAAGCGTGTAGTCTGGCTGGGCATATCTCCCCACGCATGAAATTTCTGGATAATGATGCTCGAACAGCTTCTGGAGGAAAATAGACTATTTACGCTTGAATTTCAACATTTCTGTTCATGAACTATTAGCTTACCATTGTACTGTTCCTGTCTGCGCACGTCAGATGTGTTTCCTTCATATCTAAAAGTACTTCCTGCATGAAAAGTAAAGGGTAAACATTAAAAAAATGCCTTGCATAACATCAAACGGTGTAGAAACAGTTTACCTTCATAGGAAGGTTTTTATTCAACACTTGAGGAATTGCATGCTGCAGCACTTCTTTGCCTCCAAACTGAGAATCAGACCATATGGAAACAAGTTAATCAGAATTTCCTGCACAATTATTCAACATAAACAATGGAAAACTAATTACCATTCCTATGTTGGCCTTTCCCAGGAACTCCACAATGTAAACGATTCTGTAACACAGTTTGGTTCAGGTTCAAAAACTTCACATGGGTGGATGATACAAGTTGTCACGCACACCCACCTTCCCTCTTTAAGACACTGTGACGTCGGGTGCTTTTGGTCATTGGCGGCTGAGTGATTGGACGGAGTGGGACCGAGCTGCACGTCGGGGTTCTCCGTCCTCAGGGCCCGCAGGAGCTTGACGAGGGGCCGATACACCGTTCCATCCCCGGCCCTCCATCTCAGGACACGGATGGATAAGGGGCAGCCCTTCAGTCGTGACAGAACCACACCTGCCTGGAAGAAAAGTGGACAACACATCAGCAATGTGTTGAATGGATTACTCCAAACGTTACATAACGTCATTCACCGGGTCCAAAACACCAACCAAAAAATTCCTGCCCACTTCTATAGCTTTATATAACAACTCTTTACTATGACCACCTATTTGATTTTTTCTTATTTTAGTCAATAAATTACAGTTTGATTATAACAATATTGAAAAGTGTACATTTTAGGTTTCCCTCACCTGTCTGTTTTTGGAATTCCTCAACGAGGTCCCGTTGATGTCATCGATGATGTCACCAGGGGAAATGAACTTGTCCACGTGGGCTTGACCGCCAGGCACCAAGCTGAGGACGAAGACTCGCCCACTGAGATACCTGAGAGGATGACGTATCAGGTGAGACAGATCTTTGCAGAATGAAACCATTAAAAATAAGATGAACATACAAACCTCAGAATTATGCCAACTTCCCGACAAGGGACTACTTCGTACAGCTCGCACACCTAAAAACAGTCGACACACAATCATTCACACACCTCTGAACTTGGACAGCTTTAGGAAACGTGTAACAATGATGACGATAATGATGGTTTGACATATGCAACAGTGGTAACTGGTCTTACTGGGAGGAGCCAGCTCTCATCCAAAAAACTGCAGTTCTGTGTGCAGACAACAGAAATAGATGTTATTATAGAGTTCTGTGGTTCAATGACATTACAAAGAACGATGGCTTTAAAGCACCTGGACTTTTATATATATATATATATATATATATATATATATATATACACACATATATACACATACATACATATATATATATGTATATATATATATATATATATATATATATATATATATATATATATATATATATATATATATATACACAACGTTTTTCTGACCTCCATGTCCAGTTTAAACTCCATGTGAGAGAGGACCAGCAGCAGAGACATGAACGGCTCTGGAAAAGAAAGACTCTGTTACTAGACCGTTGCTGATGTTTAGTGTCAGATTGTAGTCGTGATGAAAATATCAGTGGCGGATCAAGCCAGAATCTTTACCTGCATATTCCTCGTTCCTGAGGATGGATGACACCGGGCTGTACCACTGAAGGGGAGACGAGCAACGTAAATCACATTTCCAAGATTTAATGTCTACATTTATGATATAAATCCTGACCAGGACTCCCTGGCGGAAGAGATATTGTATCTCAATGGGACTTTCCTGGATAAATAAAGGATAAATTAAAAAAATAAATAAAATAAATAAATGTGTCTGCATGTGTGTCTGACCTCCAGGACTCTGGGTGTGTGCAGCAGGTGGGTGGACAGCTGTGCCAGGGTCCTGCGGCCCAGGGCCAGCCTGAGCAGGTAGCGGCCCCGGCCCTGGGCCGAGAGCAGCCTCCTGCAGGCCCGGCTCTGCTCCACGGCCAGGGACAGAGCAGACAGCCTGCAACACACGCACATGAGTGGGCAAACAGGCTTTCACACACTTCCTGATTACCAGCAGCGGCGGTTTCTTATCACACAGTCTGAGCGAGACACTGCTACCTGCCGCAGGCATCTTGATGGAGCAGCTGCTCGAAGCAATGCCAGTAATCTCTCTGCACCAGACTCAGCACCGACTCTGGAAGGAAGAGTTTCAACAGACACTTAGATCAACTGCTGTTTTACATATCTGTCAAGTCTCCCGTTTTGGCCCGGCAAATACAGCATTTTTGTATTTTATTTTTTATATAACCCCTCTTTCCCACCGTCCTCCAGTATTAGTATTTTTCCCGTTTTATAATATAATAATTTGTAAACAGCAAACTGAATTGTCACTAGCCTCGCGAGAACTTGAAGACAATCAATGTGTATATAAACTGAAAATATTTAAAATAAATACATGTGCTTTAATTCACTTTTTGTATTTTCATTTAGGGTCGATTAGATTAGATTAGATCGTCCTTTATTTCTCCCTCAATGGGGAAATTCGCTTTGTGCAGCAGCAGTACACTCAACACACACATGCAAGGAAAGGGTAAAAAAAGTAAAAAAATATATATATTATTACAAAATATAAACAGTATTGGAATGAAAAATGAAAAGTAGTGCAGCACGAGAAAGAGTGCAAAAAAAAGCAGGTAGGATGTTTATGAGGTAGACAGATATTATAGGAATTACTGGAGAATGTTGACAGCATTTCAGTGTCAACAAAGGTCGGCCTGTCCGATTCTGAGCACATGATTGTAGTTTGTAATTGGTTGACA